>NC_042998.1:86608640-86668640 GCF_006345805.1 Octopus sinensis
GTACATAGACATTGATAGCCACCTGTATTTATTCATATATATGTGTGTGTGTGTGTGTGTGTGTCTGTGTGTGTGTACGTACAGGCAACAGGTGAGAGTGACACATGCTCAGTAGAGAACACAAATAACCTCAAATGAATTTAAAGCTAAACTCTGATTTCTTCATCTTGGGTGAAGCCTGGCTATAAGAGAAATACAAATTGAATTGATATGGAGGTGGTAATGCAAATGAACACATGCTTTATATATATATATATATATATTTATACAATAATATGTTACATTACTCGATAGTCAAGATAAAACTCTGAGTCCGGGAGGTGATTTATTGGAAGGTGCGGTCTATGCGACATGGAGAGATGGAGAGATGGCTTATCTGGAAAAGCAGCTTAGACCCTACTACATGTCTAAACACAAGGACAGAACTTTTCGGATCATGCCCACATGTGACTAAATTTCTGTTACGTTTTTGGTCCCCTAAAGAAAACAGATAGAACATGCTTTCTATGTTATGTTCCAAGAAGATTTTATATATTTTTATATATTTTTTATGTATTTTTATATAATTCTTATGACGAAAAATGCGAGCGATGTATAAGTACGCAGGCAAGCAGAGTTATAACACAGTAATTTCCCTTTATATAACGGTATATTTTCATAGCGTTTTCAAATAGCCAGATAACCGAAGAGATGGTGTCGTGGATTTCCACTTTGGCATCTGAAACTCAGAGTTTTATCTTGACTATCGAGTAATGTAACATATTATTGTATAGATAAATTTCCTCTATTTACATAATATTGAGGTCTCTTTCTTTCTTTTGTTATCTTACCGTTTTACCAATATATAAATAGATATATATCTCTCTCTATATAAACGGCAGTTTGTCTGTCTGTGTGTCTGTCAGGTTGTACCCTCACCCTGACCACGGCTTTCAACCGATTCTGATGAAATTTGACACACACATAGCCCAATGTCATAATTCAAAACTAATGCAGCGAAAATATTTTAAAAGTTCCCCCAGTTCTGAAAAAAATGTATAAATTCGACATGGGGTCGAGAATCTAAGCTTTTTATATGCAACACATTTTCTGTTGTAGTTTTCGCAACTTGCAATCGATTTTCACCAAACTCATGGGGAAGCTTAATGTTACCCTAAGAAACTTAATTCTGCCGTTAGTTTTCCATGCAATACCTCACCATCAGAAAAAATCAATAAAATCATGCCATTTTGGGAAATCGCGTTCAAATTCAAGATGACATATTTTCGACAATATCTTTCACAAATTGGCTGGAATTTTTTTTTAAATTCACAGCGAGCATCATGTCTGCACCAAGGAGCTATATGGCCCTTTTTATTCCAATAGGATACTTTATTACTGGAAAAAATCGGTTAATTAAATCATATGTGGCACACATAGCAAACCGATTTGTGTATTAAATACAAACCACAGACTGTCTAGGGGACTCAACTCGACCTTTTTAACTCTCGGAACACGTGGGGTAAGTATCCCAAAATGTATAAAAATGTAGAAAAACGGCAAAAAAGCGGGCAGCAATGTGAGTGACAACAACGAAAAAGTCAAAAGTGACCAAACTGAACAAACGAATGGAAAAGGTTTTTTGGTGCACACGACAAAAGCGGTTTATAATAAACCAAGAGTTTGCAAGTAGCATCCGAGGACCCTTAGGGTACGTCAAAAAATTCAAGGTAAAACGTTTGGGGTGGTAGTTATAAAGAAAGTTTAAACAAAAAAAGTATTCGAATAACTTGTGGCTGCAGCAGCTATTAGCAGAAGTGGGGGTAAAGTCTCGAATGTAATTTCTTCCTAGTAGGAAATGGTTGGGTTGAATTATCGATAGCTGTTTGATAGTTATTTGGGAGTGAAGAGAAGACATTGCAACCTACACATGCGCCTTCATTCCCTAGAGGGAAAGGACTAGATTGGGATTAGTCGTTGCCTACTAGGGGCTCTTATATACACGGGCAACGCCGGGCTATGCTGCTAGTATATATATACATACATGTGTGTGTGTGTGTGTGTGTGTGTGTGTGTGTGTGAATTTACATGTATCACAAAAATACAAAATAGAACATGTAATTTATTAGTATGACAGCTGTTTCAAGAAGCTCAGAGTTATGAAATAATTATAATAATCATAATTTTCATGTGAAATGTACAAAACATGATGGGTATGTAACCAGTAACCAGTCACATGAAGGTATTGCAGTATGTCTGGCTCCTCTCATCAAGAGAAGATTGGTAAATGCAGTTCATATCGTAGTGCAAGCAAATATAATGGTTAAAAAGGGAGAGGAAGCAGAATGCGATGTATGGGACAGAGGAAGAACTTCTACAATATAAGAAGAAAGGAATAGGGAAAGAAGTGAAGAAACAGAGAGGGCAGGAAGATGAAGTTAAAGCCATCCTGTTCAAAGCAAATGTCATGAGACAGTTGATCAATTAGGAATGCCATCTGGTCTGTCAAAGTGGCAGAAAGAGATGAGCATTGAGATAAAGTAGTGGAGCTGGGGTAGTGGAGGAAGGAAGCATGCTGAAAGAGTAAAGGAAAGTAAACTGATGTTAAAATACTTAAATAATCAGCGAAGAGATTTAGTCACAATTAGGAGCAATTATAAAGACTTTACATAATGAGAAAAAGGGGAATAAGATCTATGTTTATGTGAAAAGATATGTTAGAGAACCTATTAAGTAACAACGTATTATAATGACTATTTTGCATTTTGGTTGGGAAGCAGAATTCTTACAACATAGCCACATCTGCATCTAGTCAGAGGACTGCACCAACCAAGCTCTGTTGTCTGCTTTGGTATGGTTTCTACAGCTGGGCACCTGCCACTGAAGAAGTGCAGTATGCTGAAATTATGTGATTTGGAAGTTCTTGTCTGCTACGTTATATGTGAGTGCTTTTAGCAGTGTATATCTATATGAGAAGACCTATCAAGGCAAATACCACAATATTCAGTGTGTTAATGATATATCCATGTTTTTTGCTATTAATACTACTTCTTCCATCTCTAATGTTTGTATGTGTATATGTTTCTAGATTTCTTCAATCAGTTGTGGGAGATGAATATGAAATTGTTCCTGGCAAACTTGATGTCTCCAAAAATGATAAAGGTGAACTTGATCCTCTCAGGTATTTTATTTTATATAATGGTTTTACTGCTGTGTGTGTGTGTGTGTGTGTGTGTATGTGTGTGTGTGTGTGTATGTGTATGTGCATGTGTGTGTTCCCTCAGCATTTTTAGTCTTCATATAAAATTAAAGATGGAATTAAAACACATAACAAAGCAGAAATTATTGTAATCAACATTATAACAAAGAATAGTGCAAGAACATACATAGTAGATTTTTTTGCCACCCTCCATCTAGTACAAAGCAGTGCTGGGGGGGGGGAGTGCTAGCCTCCCCTGTTCGAAAATATAAGGACAAAGATAGTGTGTCGTATAGCCAGCTGGAGACGATGTCTCCTGGGGCTAAAAAACAGTAACATTCGCCCCAAAATGGGACTACCACATTAGGTTGGCAAAAAATCATTACTTTAAAGTGCTGCTACTGAATGTCTCTTGTTGAGAGATTTAGGAACAACAATGTTTCTACATTAAACACAGTAGAGTTTCAGACTAAATGCTTTACTATATATTATTACATTTCTCTGTGTTTTGGGTAAAAAGAAAATCCTGCCTGTGGCGACATTGTGCTTATTACTCTGTAGTTGATAAAATTAGCATTCTATTTATGCATGCATGTATGTAGATATATGCATATATATAATATATGTGCATGCATACACACACACACACACACACACACACATATATATATATATACACGTAATTGCATAAATATACATACATATGCACATATATATGTATATACACATATTTATCATATCATCATCATCACCATCATTAGCATCTGCTTTCCATGCTGGCATGGGTTTGATATTTTACACAGCTGTCCTCATTCATATGCATCACATGACTGTACTATTGCAGCTGTCTCTCTTGCACATCACATCAGATGCCTCTTATGTCCAACATTTCACTCAAGATGCTAACACTCAGTTGTACATGCACACTGATATTGGACATCTAAACAAAGCATACTAGCTTCATTTCTTTCTAGCCTCTGTATATCGGCGGCAATCATAACCCATATTTCACTGCTGTGTAGCAGGGCTGTTCACACACTGGCATCATACAATCTGCCTTTCACTCTGAGGGAGTTGCCCTTAGTTACCAACAGAGGTAGGAGTTCTCTGAACTTTACCCAGCCTATGTATGTATGTATGTATGTATGTATGCATGTATGTATGTATGTATGTATGTATGTATGTATGTATGTATGCATGTATGTATTCATGCATGCATGTATGTATGTATGTATGTAGTATGTATGTATGTATGTATGCATGTATGTATGTATGTATGTGTGCATGCATGCATGTATGTATGTAAATTTATGTGTAATATATTGGTCAGTTGTTCATAAGTAAGAAAAATGTTTGCTCTAAAATAAATTTTGAGCAGATTTACTTTAATGGATTTGAGTTGTATATCATAGGTTATGGCAACAACTGGTTAGAAAATTATGATTGGTTTCAGGTCTACTATTTCACTGGGCAATATTGATGACCCATCAGCCATATGCATACATACATATATACATATGTACATACATACAAACATATAGGATCTTGCAGATAAATTGAGACAGTTTTTACAATGCATAAAACTGGTTTAAATAATAAAATGAGTCCAGAACATTTACTCCCCATGGACAATAACCCCATTGTTGCTTGAAGGATGCCCCACAAAAAATAATTGATAGAGTTGTGATCTGGGCTATTACTGGGCCAGATGTTGGCCCTCATAAAAAATGGCACCGTTTCACCAAGTAAGGCCTGTGTTGCTTTTGACCCATGGCATGGTGTGGAATCCTGGTTAAGCACCACATTGTCAAGCCCAAACTTCTGTCCTGTCCAAGATAGCAGAGAGTTTTTCAGGATATCCAGATACTCCTTTGTGCCGATCTTCAAGCCAGACTCAATAAAGTGTGGATCCATGACACTTCCATCACTCATCACGGCTCCAAATACCATCACAGAGGTAGAACTTTTAGTCTCAAACACAGCAGGGACATCAGAAGTGTTGTATGCAGCCACTTGAGAATTTTTGTCATTCACCTCAGCGTCCACAGTGAACTTCTCGTCCACAAACACAAGAGTTTCTCCTGCACCTTGATGCTTGATGAATGACAGGAGCTTTGAGCATCTCTTGGCTCTGATTGCTTTGGCCTTGGCTGTTAGGAGGCAACAGTATCGTTGAACATAGCTAGTCATGCCAAAGTCCCTGTTCACAGCTCTGGACACTGTGGAAAGGGACACATTGCATTTCTTTGAAAGAGTTGTAATGGTTGTCATGGATGTGGGTGGGTTAGCTTCAGTTGAGCCTTTGAAGTTAGCAAGAAACTTTGAATTTTCCTTGGAAACACTTTGAGTCTTGTGTTCTTTTCTTTCAATCTTTCCCTCTTCTTTTAATAGTCTATGCACATGATAAACTGTTGCTTTTTGGAAGTTTTCTCAACTTTAGAATTTTCTTGGCAGAGTGTCCAGTGCATGCCAAAATAACAATGGCAGAAAAATTCTGTTGTTGAATCAGTTTGTTATTTACCTGAAAAATAAAGTGGAGGATTAGATTTTCAAGTAAGCAAGGTTTTATCAAAAATGAAAATGTTAAACCCACTAAGTCAACTGCTTAAAATTGGTCTCAATTTATCTGCAAGACCCTGTACATACATACATGCATGCATACCAGATCGAGTCAAAAGCTTTGCAACATTTTGATGACGTTTTTGCTTTATTCATCAAGTTACAACAAAAGTAACCTAGCATTGAAAGTAGATGCCATCGTGTTGCAGTGCCTGAAGCCACCTTTCTGCCAGTTCTTTGATTCCATGTTGATACCAGTTCTTGTCCATTGAGGTGAAGAACTCCTTTGCTGAAGCTTCCACCTCCTCTTAGTTGATGAAAAATTGTGAGCATAGGAATCAAACCATGGATTGGAATAAGTTGCGAGGTTGCGACTATATGCTGGGTGTGGTATTAGTTCAATTCCCTCAAGTTTTGGGAGTTTATTCTCTGTTGTTTGAATGGTATGCGGTCTTGCATTGTCTTGCTGTAGTAGAGCTCACTTTCTGTTAACCAGTGCTGGGTGTCTTTGCTGCATAATTGCATAATCCTCTCCTGCTGTTTAGAGTACAGATTAGCACCAATATTTCAACCATCTGGGATGAACTTATAGTGAATTATCTCCTCATAATTCCATGCAGAACATCACCTTGTGTTCAGAATGCTCATGTTTTGTGACAGGTTCCAGAAGCTGGCTCTTGCTTAATCAATACTTATGCATGGATTGTGGAAAATATTCACATTCTATTGCATGTTACTATCCTCTTAAGGAACTGCAGATTATGCAGATTTTCCAGGAGTTCCTTGCAAAACATTCACTTGCTCTGTACATGAGCTGGGCTCATTCTATGAGGCTGAATTGAGCAGCTCCAGTTGTTTTTGCTGAGGTTGCAAAGGTGACTAGCCACACTGGACTATAAGAGTTTGAACTTGCCTGTACTCTCCAAGTGCTACTTACTGGATTTACTTTTATAGCTTGGAGCATGGCCTCAGAATCTATGGTTTTAGGCCTGCCTGACCTTATCTGATTGTCGTGGTTCTTGCAATCTGAGTGAAAATTCTTGAATCATCTGGTTACTGTACTGTGATCAACTGCACCTTCACATTTTGTGCAACAAATGTTTTTGGCCCAGTTTGAACACAAAGCATATATTCCTGAATTAGACTTCATTGCACATTCAAATCACATGTGGAGGGAAACAATGTACAACACATCAGTGCACTACCATGATGCTACCAACCTCAGCATTACCTTCCACAGCTTGAACTATTTCAGGTATACAATAGAAACACCTAGCAAACTAACCTGTATGCAAATATTGCAAATCTTTTAACTTGCCTTTGTACAGACATACATGCATACACACAACCACACACACACATGTCTGTGTGGTTAAGAAACTTGCTTCTCAGTCATATAGTCATGATTTTGTGTGTGTGTGTGTGAGTGTGTGTGTGCGTGTGCGTGTGCATGTGTGTGTGTGTGTGTGTGTGTGTGTGTGTAATTTAATAGAAGTTTTGATTTGTGTGACCTTTTGACTCTTCTGTATTGTAGAACTTAGAAACTTGTCCCTTCATCTATAATTGGAGATGTCTCTAAATACTAGAAAAAAGATTGGGGAAGAAAGAAAAGACAAAAAGTAAAACAAAAGGAGGAATCATAATAGTTTGAAGGGAGAGAGAAAGGTAGTTAGCTTACGGTGTTGTGATCAATTTTAAGGGGGTATGTGACTTAGTTTGACGAGGTGATATCTACCTGATTGATTGGGTTTCTGTATGTGTGTAATGTTGTTATTTTGAATTTTATGAATATATTTTTCTTCTTTTTATTTTATCATTGTAGGACAAGTCTGGTTTTATTTGCAGTTAAAAATGCAACTAAAAAGGTAGTTCCTCCTAAAGAGCTTCTAAAGTGAGTCACAGTTTTAGTTTTCTATTTATGTATTAAAATTAATAAACATATTATTCAAAATATAGAGATAGAACTTTTGTATCAGGCATAGCTTTGTATTCTTAGTTTACACACAAGTCTCTGTTCAAACTAAAGCCTACTTTCCAACCATTGTTCTATATATCTGAGAAAATGTCCAGCATACAAATAGGTAAAATATTGAACATTTGCTCTTTTAGATTTTTAAGTTTGTATGTAATATCAAGTTATATTTGTTTCCTTTTAGCTGTAGCTATGGGTTGTATAATGCGTTAAATGCTAGGAGCCCTACTGAAGACTGTCTCATCTTGTATATGTAAAATGTGCCATGATAGAACTCATCACTCTCCAAGCTATAATTATAATGGTTTGAACCCTGCTTTTGATGTTAACAGATGTAATCTGTCTCTTTGCTTTATACCTATTCACAGGTAGATGGAATGAAATGGCCAGAGTTTGGCTATGTAGACTGTGAAATGGTGATGAAGCAATTCCTACATTCTGTCAATATAGCTATCTATAATTTCTAATGTACATCCTCACAAAAACGCCATTTGACTCCATTGACATGAAGTTATTGACCATCACACAACTGCTCTGGCCCGCAAACATGCTGTCTCCGCCCTGTCTTTTCTCCCACTACTACATTGGCTGCTGTTTCTTGAAGATTGCTGGTCTTATGCAACTTATACTCTGGCGCTTCCAGTGCATTTGCCTTTTATCCTTTCATCTCCCATATTGTTTTCACCATCCCCATCCATCTGCCTGCATTGCACTAATCCCTATATCTAGTTCTATCAGAACGCCACTCCTCTTAAATTGCATCCTTGTACATGTTTTTTCCTCCAAATTTCCTGAAAAAGAATATTAATCAGACCGATCTTAGTAGTCCTGAATGTCTTGCAAAGGTCTTGGGCATTGCCCATGCTTCTGGATTAAACTAATAAAAGAAAATATAAACTCTTTGCAAAAAACAAAAACAAAAAACCCCTTTTGGGACTAATTAGTGACAAATTTGAAATTTATTGCCTTTTTTATTCCCTTACAAAATAAGACTAGGCAAATGGATGAAATATAAGCTTTGCAGTTTAATTTTTATAGTTTATCAACGACTAGTGGGGTGTTTCTCTGGGTTATAATCACTAAATGCTTGTTAGTTTGAAACTCAGTTTAAGGTTAGAACAATTCATTACTGAATCAAAGAACTGGTGATTGAAAACTCTTTTTCATTAAGTTAGTTACACCCAGCTCCCCTTGAAGAAACTTGTGACATGAAATTTACTGACTTAATGTTTGAGAGATAGGCTATACTTCAATCTAAGCTAGTATTATATACTATAATGTGATTGTGGAGAATCAAGTATCATAATGTGAGCTTACTGTATTCTAAGATTTTGCTGGTAGTTGTAACTTTGCATGTTTTACAAAACAAATTAGAAGGCCAAAGATAAAAAGATAACTGAGTAATTATATGTTATATTCATCTTAGGTATTTAAAGAACTTAGGGTGGCTGATATTCTGAGTGTAAATGCTTTGATTCAACTGACTCTTAGCAAATCCACAATGAAGAGACTTTCGTGAAATGTCATGTTATTTTGCAAAAGAAGTATGTTATAGGTGTTTGAAAATTAGATTTACACAAAATCTGAGTGGTAAAGTACTTGACTATTTACTCTTAGAGTGCAGATTAAAACACAAAGTATTTCATTAGACTTTTAAACTAAATATATTATATATTTTAGCATTGTGTACTGTAAAGGCAACCAAATATTATTTTTATTTGCTTCCAAAAATCAAAAATATGTAAAGGTGATCTTAGAATTATTGAAAATGTTGACATTAAATAAAATGCTTTTATTTCATTTTTGCAAGATTCATAATGCAAAATTGTATATTGTAACAGATGTTGTTTGTATTTTTTGGTGGGGGTCATTTTGCTAATAAGAGCTACACACACTGGTTCTATTTCACCAAGGACTTTCTATTCCTGTATGCAGTCTCAGAGAAAGGAACAAATTTGATGAGATGGAAAACAGTGATGAAAAGATTTTGACAAACGAAAAACCAATTAGCTTATTGGTTAATTGAATCTCTAGTTGAGTAAAGAAATAGAATAGAACCAATGCATGTGTTTCTTAAAGGCAAACTGTTCCTTCTAAGACTATAAAAGAAAACTTATATATTTTATATTTGTATGAAGTTCCACTATGTACCTCATGAATAACTAGATAAGGAATTTTACTTTGCTTTATGTAGAAAATATGTAGAAAACCAAGAAACTACTAAATTCATGTTTGATTATTTTCATTAATAGAATCCTTGATAAGAACAGAGTTTTAAATGCAGAGAGGTTTGAAAATTTTGCAGTAGAGAGAGTTAAGGTAGGAAACTGATTTCAGATTTTGAATGGTAAATGTTTTGTATTCCTCTTGTAAAGATTGGAGAGATTTTCACCAGGATACAGGGGTCATATAGATTAGTAAGAAGCTTTATTTGGAACACAGGAAATAAGATCTATTCTTTAAAAGATAATTATCTTCAGCAATGTTAATGCTTGATTTTGGCTTGGTTATTTAGAAACTGGTATAATCACATATACTAGTGTAAAGATCACTTGACATGCTTCATAAGCTTCTTCACCAGTACATGTAGATTTACATAGTTTCATTTAACAATATCTGGTTTTCTGTTAGATAGTTCTATGTGATATCTTGTTTAATGATAATTTAATCTTTTATTTTAATATATCGAAATGATGAATTGTCAGAAAAAGTTCAAATCTTGTTGAGATCAACTCTGCCTTTTATCCTTCCAAGGCAGATAAAATAAATTTCAAGCCAGGTGATGGGGTTGATATACAAATTGGCAGTTTTCCTCCTGCCAAATTTCAGGTCTTGTGCTGAAAGTAAAAAACAATCATCAACATTTTCACCATCGCTAACACTAACACCACCACCACCACTACCTTCTAGATTTACACCTTCACACCTTCTAGATTCTATTACTCTGTCAGTCTGAATATTAAAATCCTACTTTCTAACACTGCTAGGTTTATGTTCATAACCATGCATTTGTATGGTCAAATCCTAGCTTTCTATATAACTCCCTGTGGATTATTCTTCCTAGGCTGTCATGTCTTTTCTTGTATTCTTTCTGTGCAGGCAAGCTACATTTGTTTACTATATGAGTAACACTTTCCTCTTTTGATTTACATACCCTACATTGGGAATCTACCAGGTTTTTATCTATCTTGGCTTTTATCTTGTTCTACTGCTAACAAACTTTCTGTCTCCATTTTCAGCCTTACTTTCTGCAACCACAATCATGTCTTACTATTTCTATTTTCTGCCACACTCTGTGGAAACCTACCATTCAAAGCCTTCTTTTGCCTGTCAGATTATGTTGCTTCTTTTTCTTGTTTTTAACCTCATTTAGCTTTTTGGTTTCCCTAACTCCTGCTGTTACTCTAGTAGCTCTTGATAAAATTTTCTCACTCTTTCCTACATAGGAGGCTATATCTACTTTAGCTAACTCTACACAGTCTTCTATTGATATTAAACCCTTACCACCTTCCTTTCTAGGTAAATATAGTCTTGCTACTCCTGCTCTTGGATGAAGTCCTTCATTCATATTGAATTTATTCCTAGTTGTTCTGTTTAGATTTGCTAATTCAGAGTTTGCTAATTCAGCTACTGGAATATCTAAGATCTGAGCCATTTAGTTTTGAATACATTGTTGTGTTTGCATTTGTACTTTTTCTTTGTTAGAGTTTCACAAGCACTAAAGTGTGAGGTACGTCTTCGACCTCCTTCTCACACACTTTGCATAGGATCATTGCACTTGTGTGGAATGTATCCCTTTTCACTTAGTTGGTATTCAATGCCTATTCCTGGGCTTTCAGTCTTCTTTTGAAGGTCACTTTCACTGAGCTATTTCCATGATGATTCCTGGTCTTTTAAGTTGTTAGTTTCATGGTGGAACTGACCATGTAATTCCATGTGGAATAGTGTTTCTTCTCTGTTGTTGGCTATTCATGATCAGAATCCATTAACACTCTCAACTCCATTGTTAGTAAATCCTTCTGCAGCATACTGTAGCAGGTCTTGTTTGCTGTTTACCAAATACTCTGCCACATTTCTTCTTTCACTGTCGATGCACTCCCATATGCCAATTAGGCCCTATCCACCTTTACATCTCTCCATGTATAGCCTGTGGTACATATGCCTTAGGGTGGAAGGTACCATGAAAGGTCATAGTCTTTTAGGTAGTGCGATTGAGCTGGTCAATCTTCGCTCGTTTCCATTTTAGAAAGGATGCAGTATAGTGGACTGCTATATTGATAACCATTGAACTTTGACTTCAAAAGAAGTTTGAGGCACTTCAGATATGTAGTAGTGACCTTGTCTTTCATTTCTCTGTGCAAGATATTGTCCAGCTCTAAGGTACCCATCAATATCCAGGTTTCCCATTTGCCCTCCATTTGGCAGTTCTATGCCCCTACAATCTACTCTTTCCCAATATTACAAAGTGAGCACCACACACTTTGAGATCCCAAATTCCATTCCTATATCCTTACAGTACATCTGTACTATCTGAACTAGCCTCTCCATTTCAGGCTCAGTTTTTGAAAACAGTTTAAATTATCCATGAAGAGAAGATGGTTGAGATGAGGTCAATTCTTCCTTAGCACATCGTGCATGTTCACTTTGCTTAGAACTACAGAAAGGAGGATCAAGGCTGTAATAAATAGCAAAGGTGAACAAGAATCTCCCTGGAAGATCACTTTTTGGATTGTTACCTTGGCAAAGTGCTGGTTGCTACAGAAAAGACATGTTTTCCAACTAGGCATGCTGTTCTTGATCAGTGCATGCAGGTTCTCAGCTATTCCACACATGTCAAGTGTTTCCAGAATCCATGAATGCAGCAACATGTAAGTTTTTTAAAAGTCTATCCAGGCTGTGCCCAAGTTTTTTTCGGTACAATTTGCAATTCATCATTATGACCTTTTCTACCACAAGCTGGTCTTTGATGCTCTTGGATCCTTTTCAGCATCCCCTTTGTTCTACTGGAAGTAGATTGTTTTCCACAAGGAACGTATATATTTTCCCTTCAAGGATGCCTGTTAACATTTTTCATAAAAGGTTAAGACAAGCAATGGGTCAGTAATCGTCAATCTCATTTCCCTTTGACTGATTCTTCATCAACAATGTAGTTTTCCTCTCTACAATCTATTCTGGAACTACACTACTCTGCAGGCGATTGTCTAAACCATTTTGTGTGTTGACCTAAATCACTTGATCCAGTAGCCTTGGATTCCATCCGACTCTGCTGCTCTCCAGTTTGGTAATTTTGATACCTATGTAATTACATTTTCCATTGTTATGCATACATGATCTTGCGTTGGAACTTCAAGATGATGGAATTCAGATGTCATGGAATTAATCTACTCAGCACTGTGGTTGTGGGAAACTTCTTGCCTCCAGGTGTTATTCCAAAATTGGCAGGTTATCTCTATTTCAGGAGATATTTTATCTCCCGTGTCTTCACCTAAACCCTTTAGAAACTTCCCATTGGTTATGTGTGAATAACCTGTTTTGATGGAATTATGATATACTATCAGTGTAGCATTGCACCTTCAATGTTTTTGCCAGAATACATTGTTTTAGGGTTTCAATAACAGTTTTGAACTCTTTCTTTTCAACATGGTATTGTTTCAAGATATTTCCTCACACCTTCTTTAGTATGTTTCAATTGCCTTTTGGACCATTCTTCTATGTGACTCAGATCTCTTTGCAAGGATTTAATATCATCTTTGATTTTCTGCTTCTACCATGGCTCCTCGTGTCTGCCTGATTTCCCCTCTTTTTTTCCAACCAGTTCATCTACTAAAAGTGGATCTAATCAAGTCCCTTGTTACTGATAAAGCTCTCACTGAACTATACTTCAGGATCTCATTAACCTTTTGTGTTACACATTTCACACTGTCATGGTCGAGTTCATAGTGACAATTGCCCTGCTGCCTTCCTTTAATTGGGCAGGCAAGGCAGTTTTCCTTTACAAGCTTGTAACTTTGCAGTTCAGCAAAAGAGACCAATAGAATAAGTACAAGGCTTAGCAAAAAGAATAAGTACTGGAGTCAACTCATTCAACTAAAATTTTTCAAGGTGGTACCCCAGCATGGCTGCAGTTTAATGACTGAAACAAGTAAAGGATAAATGATAAAAGATTGAGGGACCCTAGACATCCATGAAGATGAACTGACTGTTCTATTCCAGAGGACTTTCTGGTTGGGGACTACTACGGATAATTTTTGATCTGGTAGTGCTACCACTTTGAGATAAACTCTACAGGAATGGATGTGCTGTCGGAAGGACTTGTCCAAGGTGCACAGAGAGTAACAAAACCATTCTGCATGCACTCATTCAGTGTCTGGGTATTACTGACTTGTAGAGTTATGTCCAACAGCTGCTGTTACATGTGGGATGGATCTGTCTGTTGTCCAAGTACATAGTGATGCTTGCCCTACTGCCCACCTTCAATTTGGCAGTCAAGGTTGTTTTCATTTGCCTTGTGTCTGTGGTGAAAGAGGTTGTCTGGTAAATGAGGTTGAAAGGAATAAAGACAGAGACATTCTTCTTTGGTAAAACCCTGATCAACTTTTTCAAGTTTCACTTGAAAAGGAAAATGAGAGTGGAGAGGGAGGTGCTGTCCTCAAGAAAATTTATCAAAAGTTGTGAAAATGGCAAGAGTGGATGGTACTGCTCAAAGTGTAGACTTGTGAGTCAGAGGAAAAGAATTGGAAATAGCATTTGTCCTTGGTATTCAGGGTGATCTTGGATGGTGAGATTTCATTATTATCCCGAGAGGCCCTTGTAATTTTCTTTATTATTCTTTCTTCTTAGTGCTGTATACTATGTATATGTCCCTTGTTTTAATGAATACCATGTATACTTTTCCTTTAACTTTTTTTTAACATTCCGTTATATAAACCTCTGATGCCTGTCTCTCTACTCCCCCCCTCATCCTTCGCCCTTGTTGTTTTTGTGTTGTTGTTGTTGTTGTTGTTGTTGTTCTTCTTCTTCTTCTTCTTCTTCTCATTATTATTATTATTATTATTATTATTATTATTATTATTATTATTAAGGCACCAAGCTGGCAGAAAAGTTAGCTTGCCAGGTGAAATACTTAGCGATATTTCATCTGCCATTATGTTCTGAGTTCAAATTCCACCAAGGTCGACTTTGCCGTTAATCCTCACAATGCCCAGTCTGGGAATCGAAACCGCATTCTCACAACTGTGAGTTCGCTGTCCTAACCACTGGGCCATTGCGCATCTACTGGTTGTTGTTGTTGCTGTTCTTGCTGCTGTTATTATTATTGTTAGGGCAGTTGATTGTCAAAATCATTACAGTGTCAGAGACCAAATCCTTGTGGTATTTGCATTGGTTCTTTACATTCTGAAGTCAAATCTTGTCCAGGGTACCTTTGCTGTTTGTTCATCCCTCCAGAGGCAATGTAATAAAGTACCAATGAAGTACAAGGATCAGTTTAATTAACTAACCCCCTCCCAACAAATTGCTGGATCTCTGCCTCAATTAGAAATTATTATTTAATTATTGATGTCGTTCTTATGTGATTTTTGTTTATGTTTATGTTTACTGTTCTGTAAAAATCCTTATTGATCGATATTTCTTGCTCTTCTAGGAATCTGAACCATTTGTAACTGTTGACAGCAAGGAAAAGGATTTCATAATTTTTATTACGGTCATTGTGGTGTTGGTTTTCATATTGACCGTTACGATGATTCTATTTTATGCAAGTAATCGCAGGTTGGTAGTTCTCAGACTGATGAACTCATTTTTTTAAATGCATTGACAAAATTTGAAACAGAGAGTATTATCATCCATGAGACATTCATATTTTAAAAGAATGTTTAAGCCTTTTGTTAACTTATTTCTGTTGAAATACAACGACCTTTGTTTTAATTAAGTTTGAAAATAACAAAAAATTCAGTAAAATAACTTTGTTATCATTAAAGTGATGTTTAACATGAAAGATTTCGTTTAGATTACTTTAAACAGGAAGTTTATATTATAGAACCAGGGGCAGTCTTAGGTGGATTTGTTATTAAAATGGTTAAGAAGATTACAAAATATTGAAATCTCAGGCATCACCCCAAAATAGATTCTATGAAAGATAGGTAAGTGTGACAAAATTGGCATTGATAAACATGATGAAGTTATAGATGCAACAGTGATGATGTTTAGGTAGGATACATGTTGTCAACTGATTTGGACCACTCAATGGAGGTGTTTTTTTTATAAAATAAGCAAAGCAAAACAATTTTCTGTTGCTATGTTGTTATTTCAATAGTTTACAACTTACATTAATTTTTTCCTTCTTTTTGTTACCTTTTTTATTAACACATTTTAAAGAGTTTATAGCTGATAAAAGAGAATCATTACTAGCAACAGTACCCACAGATATTCTGTGGTTGTTTTGAAAACCATAAGATAGTTGGATGTTTATTAATAAATAGTAGTCTCAGATTCAAGAAAAACATTTCTGCCATTTCAAGGTGAACAACATGCACAGATGATCTGCTTGCAGCTGCATATTGTGTTTTTCTATCTATTGGATAACAATGTGCAGATCTGATTGGATATTTGCTTGGTCTCCTCTCCTGTCGATGACCTTCAGAAACTTAGAGTCATCTGCACAAATTCAAATGCTGTCATGTTTGATGATGAAAATAAAGTCATTGATATAAATAAAGAAGAGAAATGGGCCCAATTCAGTACCTTGTGGGACTAATGACTCTTGGTAAGCTCGATGTCACATAGCTAGCACCCATGTCGGTGGCATGCAAAAGTACGCATTACACTCTCAGAGTGATTGGTATTAGGAAGAGCATTCAGCCGTATAAGCCATGCCAAATCGGACAGGAGTTTCGTACAGCCCCTCAACTTACCAGTCCTGGTTAAACAGTCCAACCCTTGCTACAGACTTTAAATGATGATGAGGATATATATATATATATATATATATATATATATATACTATATATTATATATTATTTTATGTACATAGCTAAGTAGTATATCCTTGGTTGTGGTATATAACCGGTCAGAAAGTTACCATTGGCTTCACATCTACTATTGTGATACAGGCAACTCATCTGATCTACTGGCTGGAAGTGCTTAGCTTCTTTACCAATGGAATATACAGTTTTGGTCAGTTTGGTGGTGGAAAAAACTAAAATGAGAAAACCTTTTCCGAAAGAAAGAAGAGTTATCTCCCTTTGAACGATTTATGCTGTAGCAGAAATGGGTCAGTTTGTGTATTCTTTTTCTGTTCTCTAATCTGCAAATGGAGACCACATTTCCAAAGCAAATTTTCTGACATAAGGGCATCAGCTAAAAGCATCACTATCTGAATTCATGAAAATTTCTAGATCATGCGAAATTTTAGTAATTTTCCTCTCTGCCAAGGAAAGTTTGCAGTATCTGCTTCCATTGAGGTATGGCCCTGATTGTTCAAGCAGCTTCCAGTTAATTTTGTATGGCATTCTCTCTTTCTTTAATCGCCGTATGTTGCTGGGTAATACTGTAACATTGCACCTCTCTGGGGTCCTAAAAGAGGACATGTGGTTATTTAACCTTGATCTTAAAGGAACTCTCTATTGCTCCAACATATTTTTGTGCATGTGTCCTTTTGTTACTGTTACTGTAGGTCACCTCTGCTTATAACTTATGGATATATATATATACTACAGCAACCAATACTTACACTTATATTGGCTGCTCTGTAAACTTTAAGGAGCGCTTACACAACCACTATTCATCTTTTAAATTAAGATATAGGGCTGGCAGGACGTCTCTAACCGTGAAGATCTGGGAGCTCAAAAATGATGTTGTTAAATTTGATTTAAGTTGGGACATAATTAAGGTCACTAAACCATACTTAAACGATAGATATGGATGCAGACTTTGCTGCATGGAGCTGTTCGAAATGTTAAGGAGATCTAATAGTGAAAATCGATTAAATAATAAACTAGACCTTCACCTTTCCTGTATACATAAGGTTACCTGCATGTTCAAATACTTTAAGGACATTACACAACCTTGATAACAGCTCCAAGCCTAAGTCCCATCCTATTTTATTCCATCTCTTGTGAACCCTTTAGCCCTTTGATCTACCCTTTAGTTACAAGTCCTCCTAGTCTCAGTTTCCCCCATCCTTTTACCTATACCTTCCAATCACTCTTACTATACTTGATTAGTATGCTATATCAAAAGAACATACCTTCCTCTCTGTTTCATACCTGTTTTTTGCAATAGTGATCACAATGATACTTAACCTTTAGTAACAGCCTACACACAAAAGATTCTTCCTTTCCATTTATACCACTTATATACTCCTTACATTAACATACAGTTCTGTGCAGTACTTATATTGATATTATATTGATATATTAAATATTGTCTTGACTTGTTTCACCTGATTCACTCTAAGATGATTATACCATCTAAATTTTGATATCAATACCAACCCTTTAACATTCCATCGTTAATCATTAGACCTCTCCCTATGGCTGGCTTTCCTTGGTATCTGATCTAATATTTCCCTCTAACCCCATACTAGGTGTAGTTCATTATATAACCCTGTCCGGCTTTAAATTTTAAGTTTTAAATTTATTTATTGTAAATTTCAAACTCCTTACATTGCATTCTACCTTACTACAACATCAATTCCATAAAGCTTGATGGCCGTACTCGCTCCATCCATTGTCCACTGTATACCCCTAAGTTTTCTGTTTCTTTTACTATTAGATAGAGATTCCTATATCACGATTCTACTCTGAATTGAGTTGTATATTGTTATTGTATTTCCTTATGTTTTCATTTATATTGTTATTTTTACCCTTGTTATCTATTTTTCTTTTTAATTTTCTTTCACCCTACAGTTGATTCATTTATTTCTTTTTTTTCCTTAATAATTTATGACCTCTCCAAATCACCACCATTCTTACACGACAATTATCTTAAAAAACCCACTTAAGTCTATCTTTGTTCTAGTCTAACAGATTCCTTCTCTCTCGGGGCACTGACCTTAGATATCATTACACTTTCTTGAGAACTACATTTTAATGGCTAACATTGTTAGTCATTTCCCTTTTCAAAGTTTGGCCTTGACAGATATATCTCTGCTGTTTTCCTGTGGTATCCCTTCGTTCTGTAAAAATTATGTTCTCATCTGATGAGTATGGTCTTTTATAATGATGTAATGTTCTCATTCTTCATTAAGAGTTACGTAAAAAACAGCTGTAATGAGCTGACACATTGTGCATTTTTTATTCATCTGATTATAAAACACCAAGGGAATTTACAATTTCTTGGCACCCTAGAGTATACCAACAACATACTACTCTAAGTAACATGTAGTGTAGACAAGTTCCTTAGGCACTAGATACTCATAGGTTTGGCTTTCTCTGAGTACGAAACTGAAATATCCTACTCGATGTCTTGACTCCAACCAACCATTGGCTGGAACCACAGATAGTACTCAATCCTACCTGGTGCATACCTTTCAAGTACCTGATTCTATTGGAATCCTCATCTTAATTCTTATATATATATATATATATATAAATTATACAATTTTAAGTAGAGATTATTATCTTTAACAATATCCAGAAACAGGCTAGAAATAAAGTACTCTAACTGAGCTAATTTCCAATTTATGATTTCAATGGAGGCAATACCAGCAGAAAACTAGAGGAACTTGACCTATCATCCAATTGGTTTCTACTCATTTATTTGAATAAACTCCTGTATCTTTTGAAATAAAGAGTCATATAGATGTATAGAAATGACTTCAACATGGCTATTGTTGAGCATGCATTTATGTTTATCTTTGGTATGCAGATTGAGTAATACTGTACATTTTTTATGGTATTTATTCCAATGTACTTCTATTTGCTCTGCTAAAATCTTGACTGTTGCACCAATGTATGCTGTGGTTGAGTTCTTAGACTTGCCTGCTATACATTAAATGGTAAACTAGTTTACCATTTAAAATATATACATTATAAGACATTAAATCTAAAGGATTGCCATCCAGACAAATACAAAGATTATAGTATGTCACCTACCTTATGTTCGTATGCACATCTACATTTATTGTTGGAAAATACAAGCATCTCCACTAAAATATTCCTTCCTCTCTCTCTCTCTCTCTCTCTCTCTCTCTCTCTCTCTCTCTCTCTCAAGGAAATATTTGTTTGTCTGTTCACTGCTTATTTCCATTTCTTTTCAGATATACCAGGAAATTAAGAGCAGCTAAAACCACTGTATATGGTAAGTTGTTTTAATGTCTCTGTCTTTGGTTTGGAATGGATGCAATGTCAACCTTTTGGCTGCAAAGTTGACCTTTGAGATGTCCTGTGTCTGTGGATATGATTTTTAGCTTACATTGGCTTAGAAACTTTTTTTTATGTATTATGTTCTAGGAAAGCAGGCCAGTATCCATAATTTTTAACTTCTCTCCCAAACAAATGAGATCAATGTAGAGTTGTATATAACTATCATGTGGGGCTATTCTAATCTCATTAGCAAAGCAAGCCTAAATGTACTTGTTGACAGGGCCAGCCTTAAGCCAACTGGACCAATTGCTCCCAATCAGGCCCCCATGCTGAAGGGGGCCCTGCGCTCAAGAAGACCACATTCAGAAATGCACTAAGGATGGCTAGTTTATAGACACTTCAAAGTGAGTAGTTGTGAGAGTCATGATAGAGCGTTAGATGCAGTGGTGTTTTCCCTGATCCTAAATCGTCTTGTCCTTTTTGTTGAACCTTTGCTCCGAAAGAACCAAAATGGATTCAGACATGGGCGCTCAACGCTGAGCCAGATACTATGCCTACGCAGACTTATTGAAGAATCAAAAGCATTTAATCGCGATCTTGCAATGGTATTTGTAGACTTTTCTAAAGCGTTTGATTCTGTAGATAGGTACAAGATGTTTGAAATCCTTAAGCTCTATGGAATACCAGACAAAATCATTTCTGCCATCAAGGTCCTCTACACAGATACGTCTTCAACCATGTTAACCCCTGACGGAGAAACATCATCTTTCTCAATCAAAGCTGGAATACTGCAGGGAGAAACACTCGCCCCATTTCTTTTCATCATTGTTGTTGATTATGTGCTACGTATGTCAGTTGAAACCATCTCTGGCAAGGGCTTTAAAATAAAACCAAGAAGAAGTTCCAGACACCCAGCTGAGTACTTGACAGACACTGACTTTGCTGACAACATCGCTCTTATCAGTGATTCTCTCTCCAATGCCCAGTCTCTTTTACAATCTCTTGAACAAGCCTCAAATTGTGTAGGTCTTTACCTCAATGAGGCCAAGACTGAATACATAAACAAGTGCCTGTCCAACAGTGATTGCATTATCCATACTCTCAACAATGCGCCCTTAAATATGGTTTCTGATTACAAATATCTTGGGTCATACATATCATCATCTGGAAAAGACTTTCTAACTAGAAAGGGTATGGCCTGGTCAGCCTGTAATGACATGCATAAGATCTGGTCATCAAATCTAAGTAGAGACTTCAAACTTGAAATCTTCAAAGCCACAGTCGAACGAATTCTACTATATGGCTCAGAAACATGGACGTTATCAAAGAAGCTTGAGAGGTGGTTGGATGGAACCTACATCGCCTCCTTATGAGAGCTCAAAATCTCTCGTGGAGGCGCCATCCAACCAAAATGCAAATATATGGGAAACTACCACCTGTGTCATCTCTTGTGAAAGGTAAGAGAGTCCAGTTTGCTGGACATTGTTGTAGAGCTGAAAAAGAGGTAATTTCTACTCTTCTCCTCTGGAAGCCATCTACTTGCAATACCAGAGGGCGCACACTCTCCTACCCTGATGTAATCTCCAGGGATACAGGCATCCAGCAACAGGACCTCCGTAATGCCATGATGGACCATGAAGTCTGGCGTAGCATGGTAAATTCCATTGTCTCGACCACGGTCGAACAATGATGATAATGATGATGTTTTCCCTGATATATGAAAGTGCTGAAAAAAACATACAGCTTCATAAAAACTACAGATACTCCAGAGATCGATTTTCTCAAATGTCTCAGAAGCCCTTGAAAGATTGTAGATAATTTCTGCTTTCTAGGGGATCTAATTAGTTGTAGAGGAGGATGTATGGAGAGTGTGATAGCTAGAATAAGAATAAGATAGAGAAAATTCAGAGAGCTTTTACCCTGATGGCAACCAAAGGTTTCTCTCTCTGAGTGAAAGAAAGATTCTATGATGCATGTATATGGACAGCAATTCTACATGGTAGTGAGACATGGGCCCAGAATGCAGAGGACATGTGAAGGCTCAAGAGGAATGAGGCTAGTTTGCTCCACTGAATGTGTAATATAAGTGTACATGTGTTACAAAGTGTTAGTATATTGAGAGAGAAGTTAGGCATAGGAGGAATTAGATGCAGCCAAGAGAGAAGACTGTGCTGGTTTGAGTATATGATATGGATGGATGTTAGTAACTCCATAAAGAAGTGCCACTCACTCAAAGTGGATGGAACTCGTGGAAGAGGGAGACCCAGGAGGACACGATAACCTCAGAACACTGCAACTTTCATATGAGATGACAAAGGACTGAAATACCTGGTACATTGCTGTACTCAAGAAGACCTGTCCTTCACAGCAAAAGTGTTAAGGCTACATCCCCTGCTGGAGATGATTGGCCTGCAAGAATCCTGTGCTGGTGCTGCATAAAAAGCACTTGTGCTGGTACCATGTAAAAACGCTCAGCCAATGTCACGTTAAAAGTATTCCACATACAATGTAAAGTTGTTTGTGTTAGAAAGGGAATCAAGCTGTAGAAACCAAGCCAAATCAGGCTGAAACCCAGTGCAGCTCTCTGGCTTGCCAGCTCTGGTCAAACCGTCCAACCCATACCAGCATGGAAAATGGATACTTTGCATCTTTTAATCAAGATTCAATTTTTTTCTCACCTTAAACCTTAAAATATTCATCTTGCTCTTCTACATCACATTTAATAAATATATTCCTATTTTGGTTATAAATAGATTATAGATCCAGTTTATGCAACTGGGGCAGTATCTAATTAAAATAGCCATTTATGTATGACAAAGGACCAAGACCTTTGGCAATATGCTGTGCCTGAGGAGGAAAATCCTTCAAACCAAGTGAAATCGTAGTCATGGCATGTAAAAGCACTCATTATACTCTCAGAGTAGTTGGTATTAGGAAGTGCATTCATGCCAAATCAGACTGGAATCTGGTGCAGCCCCTCAGCTTACCAGCCTTGGAGCCTTGGTCAAACTGTCCAACCCATGACAGCATGGACAATAGACTTTAAATGATGATGCCGATGATGATGATGACACATACATATATATATACAGGATGCATAAGATATTTGAAGACAAATTTATGTTTATAAAAAAACATGATAACAGATAATACTTTTATTTATCAAAAAATGCTATGATGATAAAAATAAACCTTCTTTTGTATAATGTTATTCAATAAAGCCACTTTCAGCTTCCACAACTGCTTCTATATGAGATCTAAATCATCTACATGCTTGAATCAAGTGGTTCTGATTCATTTTGGACATTACTCTGACTATGGCAGCTTTCAAAGAATCTTTGGTGTTATGGGTGTGTTCATTGATCTCTTTCTCAACAACGCCCCACATGTAATAGTCCAATGGATTAAGATCTGGGGAATTAAGAGGCTAAATGTTAGGGGCTATGTGATCATGAAAATTTTCAGCCATCCATTCCTGTGTTACTAGAGCCATGTGTGATTGTGCAGAGTCTTACCGAAACACATAAGGTCTTCCATTGCATAAACTATCTATCCAGGGCTTAATTATTTCCAAGATGAGCTGGCAGAAATGTTAGCTCACCAGGCGAAATGCTTAGCGGTATTACGTCTGTCTTTACGTTCTGAGTTCAAATTCCACTGAGATCAACTTTGCCTTTCATCCTTTCGGTGCCAATGAATTAAGAACCAGTTGCATACTGGGATCGATCTAATCAACTGACTCCTTCTCCAAAATTTCAGGCCTTGTGTCTAGAGTAGAAAAGAATGATTTTCATTATTTCCAGTACCTCAATATAGGCAGCAGAGTTAACTCTAAGGCCTGGTGGAAAGAAGTAACAAGGCATCACATGTCCTTCATTGCTGACAACTCCTAAAACCATGACAGTTGCACAGGGAATTTTGTTTGCATAACACTTGGAACTTCAGAAGGGTCTGCACATTACTATCTGTCATTTCTTCTGTTAACTTTTTGATCTTGGTTGAAGTTTTTCTTGTTTGAGAAAAACCAAATCAAATGTTCTTCTACTGGATATTTCAGTTTGTTTAAGAGCCTTTTAAATCTGATGTAGTGATTTTCTTTGGCTTTTTATAACAAATTGACCTTTCCTCATAACCTAAGACTTATAGCTGATGTCTTCATGGACAACATTTCTGACTGTTCCTTCTGACACATGGAGATCTTTTGCATTTGACCTCATGAACTTTCTGGGTATGTTGAACTTGCTGGATATCTAAGTGTTCTGATAATTTCAGAGCATCTACAATGCCTTTTATGCTTTGATACTAGTGATACATTCCATCTTCAGTCTCTAGCTCCTTAAAAACTTTATAGGTGAAATATCTGAAAACTTTTAAAACTTGAGATATTTCTAAATCACTATGTTCAGCCTTTATAACCACAATAACAGCATGCTTCTTCATTTCTTGAGTAAGCTGAGAGTCTGCCATTATTATTTTCTGGAACAAATATTATATGGAGTTATCAAAAAATGCAGCAATGACCCATAAAAGGTATGTTCTCAAATACCTTATGCACCCTGTATATACACAGACAGACTGACTGACTGATTGATTTGTTCACAGTTAGTATATACTTTACTTTTATTGGTGATCATTTTTGTTTCTTTATTTCTCATAAGTTCAGGATTAAAGGAACCAATATAGATTTGGACATTTGTTTTTATTATATATATATGCATTGAATTGAATTCAACTAGTTTCAGAGCTGTGGCCATGCTGTGACTATTAAAATGTGCTTCCCTTCACATCCATTTTTGCATTTCTTTTAATAATTTAATTTTGCACGTTCTATTTTGTATGTGTATTCTAAACTGTGTTTGTCTTTGCATGAAAGAAATTCATCTGTCAAAGAAAACTATGGTCATTATTTAATTTTTATACCATTGCAGCATCAGATGAAATAGCTGAAGATGTATATCCTGGAACCAATTTGTTTTCAGAGGGACAGTATGTTTTTCTTTCTCTCTTTCTCATTTTTTCCTCCTTTTCTATCCTTTCTAATTCCTATTGTTTTTTTATAAACATTTGATTATTTAATTACATGTAGGTTATAATTGGTTTCATAACTATGACAGCAATCAATCTTTACATTTCATCAGTCCAGAATTGATAAAATAAAGTACCAGTCATGTACCGGTATTGTTTTAAGTCACTTGCCCTATCCCTGAATTTTCTTGCCTTGAGCCAAATTAGAAACTTGTTATTAAGGATCAGTAGAATTGTTGAAGTATCAAACAAAATGCTTTGTGGTATATCTTCCATGTCTATAATCTGAGTTCTCTCCACTACATATTTGTAGCTTTGTGTTAAAGACAGCAATCACTGTAGTTGTATTGAACTCTGAGTAACATCAGTTTCTTTGGACTGTAGCAAGGAAATAAAGTACACTTTGCAAGGCATTTGTGCAGCATAAACAGATGTATTATTCCATAATGTTTTAGATTTATGCCTTGTGAATGACGGATCTTCCTTCCTTGTCCAGCTGCCTGCAATTTTGCAGTGCATTCCAAGCTTGTGTGTAGTATATTCCGATACTCTAATAATATACTTTACCAAAACAAACTTTCTGTTTGTAGGTCTGCTCAAAATCTGTTGTAGCAATTAGATGTTCCTTTTAGAAAGCATAACTTTGTAACAGGTTCCAACGCTCTTTCACTGTTGAGTACTTATCAATAGAAAAGCATCCAACTGTAAATTATCTATTCATGCATCAGTGTCTGCATTTAGAAGTCCTGATTTCATAATAATTCATTCCACAATAGAAGGATCCAAAGAATATTCCAAAGCAGATAGAATATTTACTTGCAATTTGTTGTTTATTAAGGTGTGTTTTATAGGTTTACATTGTTTATGCCATCAATAATGTAAAAATATATGGTTACACTGCCAGTGACATAAGAGGAAGAAGAATTTTCTCAGAAATTCTTTTATATATCTTTTGTGAAGTAAAACTGAAAAAACATATTAGTTTATCAATAACCCATGGACTTTTTCTTCCAAAAATGTATTTGTGTCTTCTATAAATATTTTTCAGGATTAATCCATTATACAACAATTTGGATGAAAAGGACATGGGTGGTCCCTTACCAGAGAAAGGGAGGTATGTTTTACAAAACAGATTTTAAAATGAAAAGTTTGTTTCAAAATGTTTGCTATTATTTATCATGAGATAAAGGGTAAAAACAAATGGAAGCTGAATGTTTTATTGGAACTAAATTAATATCTCAGTGTTCTGAGTTCAAATATCACTAAGGTAAAGTTAATTTCCTTCTTTCTAGAGCCAATAAAACAAGTAATAGCATACTAGATTATATCAATCAGCAACGAGTACAGAAGTAGCTGTGTGATTGCTTTGCTACCATGTGCTTTTAGGGCTGATCCTGCTGGATGATACTTTTGGCAAGTGTCTTCTACTACTGTCACAGGTTGACCAATGCCTTGTGAGTGATATCAGATTGGTGGAAACTGTAGGGAAGCCTATCTTATACTGATTGATATATATGTGTGCGTATGTGTATATATATATATATATATATATATATATAAAAAAAGCATATATTCATCTGTATATATATATATATATATATATATATATATATATATATATATATATATATATGTATGTATACATGTGCATAAGTTATCTAAAAGTCCATAAGTCAGAGAAAAGATGCACTTGTATATCTGTCAACTGAGTGGTTATATTATCCAAAGTGTACAGTATTATATAACCATCATGGCTGATCTTACCAATTGGTTTCACACCAGGGGTATAGTAGAGAGGTAACAATCCAATCATATAACCCTGTGCTCACCAGAGGTAGCCGATATGTAATGAAATATGGCAACTGTTCTCTATTGTTGGAGGTGAAAAGACATCCAGTTTGCAATTGTTGTTAAAATTTGATGAAACGAACAAAGTAGGGGATTTAGTCAAGAGTTATGTCCCTTGATACCGAGACATTGCCACTGGATTGATTATGCTGTAAGTCAGAAAGAGTTATCATGAAGTGTTTGTGGAAATTGTGTGTGTCTTTCAGATTTATTTTCTTGTGAAAATGGGATATGTGTAGTGGTACTGTTTGTATAACTTTTGCAAGGAGTGTAGGCATTCATTACTATGTTTGCTAGAGTGTTTTCCTTCTGTATTAATTAAGATTGTGGGGGCTTTATGCATGTATGCACGTGTGTAAGGGTACAATATGTGTGTGGGCCTTTATATTGGAGGTGATGGAAAACAGTCTATTTGGAAGGCGTCTGTCTTGTTGGGTCTGGAGATCCTTCTGCTAGAACTTGGTAAAGAGTGACAGCAGAAGAATCTCCAGCTTATCTTCAAGCAAAGAGATTTTTGATGCTGCCACCCTGCACTACAATGAGGCACTGGTTGTGAGCAGTTTCAAGGATAGAACTACACACCAGAACCTAACCCCTCCAAGAGAAAGTGGCACCAGAAAGTATTGTGGTTCACACTGCCCTTTTCTATAAATTTTAAAACCCAAGTAGGTAAGATTTTTCTTAGCTTAGTTGATGGATACTTCCCCCATACAAATTAATTCAGCAAAATATTCAATAGGCATACCTTGAAAATTTCCTTTAGCTGTGCACCTAGTGTAAAAAAGATTTTTGTAAGTAGGCCCATGCCTGAGACAGAGGCAGGATACACATGTAGGGGGAGCACAGCATTTCCTCAGAATGGCCACTGTAACATGGAAGAAACTGCTATAGGACCAAGTGGGCAACTAGACATGTGAGAGTATGTAGGAGCAACTGAAGGCCACTTCAGAACCTGCTTTAACAACCACAAGTCCTACTTTAACATCCTGGAGAGACACACCACAACAGAACAACCCTGGTCAGGTCTGTTTAATCTTTGAAAGTAAGTACGACAAAGTACAACAAAGTGGAAGATCCTAGAGAAATGTAAACCATACTTCAATAGCAGCAGGATGTGCAGGTTATGCCAAACTGAGAAAAGAGCAATTTTAAAGAGCATCCAGCACACAGGCTTTTACCTCAATAGCAGGAGTGAAGTATTTAAATCCTTGCCCTCATGAAAGAAAGTACATCCTATCATTCCTGCATGCCCCATCATGACTACAACCACCAGTCCTCAGCCTCAGCTCTCCACCAATACTCTGGAGTCCGGCAAAGAGTTTGACCAGAGCATTCACCAATGCACCTACATACTCACTCACCAATACATCCACATACAAACACGCATGCTCCAGTATTGTACACACCTACCAAATAGCCTGTTTTCCACAACCTCCAATATAAACTCACACACACACTTGCATTGTACTCCTACATTCACTGCATACACACATAAAGCCCCCATGATCTTATCCAATACTGAAAGAAACCACATTAGCAAACACAGTAATGAATGCCTACACTCCTTGCAAAAGTTATACAAACAGTACCACTACACATATCCCATTCCTACAAGAAAACAAACCTGAAAGACACACATAATTCCCACAAACACTTCATGATAACTCTTACCAATTTATACAACCTAACCAGCCCCGTGAAAATGTCTTGGTATCAAGGGACATAACTCTTGACTAAATCCCCCTACCTGGTTCGTTTCATCATATTTTCACAACTGCAAAATGGGTGTGTCCTTTTACCTCCAACAATAGAGAGTAGTTGCCATGTTTCATTTCATATTGGCTACCTCTGATGAGCGGAGGTTATATGATTGGATTGTTACTTAACACTATGTTGTACCCCTGGTATGATTAGCCATGATGAATATATAATACTGTACACTTCAGATATATATATACCTTAAAAAGTCAGGGAATATGCAATAAATATATTTACTTAACCACTTCACATCCTTAAGGTTATGGCCATTTTGCAGCCTTCTTCTTGTAGTAATAAATTCAGTGTGGAACATACATACATACATAGATATGTACATACATACTTACATACATACATGCATGCATGCATGCATGCATACATACATACATACATCATACATACATGCATGCATGCATGCATGCATGCATACATACATACATACATACATACATACATACATACATACATACATATAACATCTAACTTTTTAGATGTAACTCTAAGCATATCAACCTCCCAATACTCCCCTTATGACATACCTAACTAATATCTTAAATACCTAAACATTCATTCCAATCACCACAAATCCCCTTTTGATAACATAATCAAGGGTATCTCGACTCGTATATCTGACCTCTCTTTCACTGGGGAAATTTTCAATAACCACACACCATATTATAATCAAGCACTCACTGCTAGCAGCCTCTCCCAACAAATAAAATCCATCTATAACACCAGGCTCAAACAATATATATCTCATATCACATCACAAAGACACACCAACCATCACAATCACAACTGATCACACATACACTTTGATAGAAGCCCCTGGAAGATCTCACACCTAGACAACCTGGACCCCCACACATACATTTAACACTAGGTCAAAAACTAGAACAGCTAGCAACAACAGGCCTTGCCACCCCCTTCCATCCTCCAAAAACCTAGATAGTACTA
Organism: Octopus sinensis; assembly: GCF_006345805.1. Classification (NCBI taxonomy): domain Eukaryota; kingdom Metazoa; phylum Mollusca; class Cephalopoda; order Octopoda; family Octopodidae; genus Octopus; species Octopus sinensis. The sequence continues at coordinate 86,638,240 of NC_042998.1, forward strand.
CTCCTAAAATGTGACGGATGATCTATTCTGTGGTACACATCCACCTTCTCACATAATGTTAAGAACTTTGCTAAATCCTTCTTTAAAATACTAGACTCCAACTTCCCTCATCAACATAAATATTATTCTATCTTTAATAGATCCACCTTGAAACTATCCTATTCTGCCCCACCCAACTACAAATCTATCATAGCAGCCTCTAATAAACAAAAACTTTCTCTCTACTTTCAAAACTCACATAATTATAATTCTAGTTACACGAATGCTCAACACACACACAGCTCCAGCATGGAAACCCAACCCAACCTATCCTACTGACACTACCCAGAACACCACCACAACCTCTAACATTCTTACAAATAGTGCATTTAATAACAATAGTAGTAGTAATAACAATAATAGTAATAATAGCATTAATAATACTAATAGTTTAGACCTTTCAACCCACTTCTCTAACCTCTCCTCTGACAATGTTACCGCCTCCATTCCTGAAAGCAATCTTCAAATTTCATCCACTTGTAACTGCCATCCTGAGGCCATCTGCCCTTTGTAAGCCCATTGTAAAAGATATAATGTAATTTACAAATGCACTGTCCTTAACCTATTACTTAATTCTACAACCATATACATAGAATCAACCATAAATTTTAAACAACTATATGCCGCTCCCCTCCATTCTTTTAGATATGATAAACATAGGAAATCTACAACACTCACCAGTCACATACATCATCTCAAAAATACAAATATACCCATACTTTGTCATGGTCCATATTAGATTCAGGGCTTCCTTACCAAGGTCAACACTTAACCTGCAAGTTATGCCTAAAGGAGGCACTTCACATATTAGAGCACAACTCTTCAACACTACTAGATAAACATAATAAGGCCCTAAACACATGAAACCATTGCTTTTTTCATACATTCAAATTCTACCACAAATCCAAAAGCCTATATAACCACACAGTATATTTCCACAATACCCCATAGGTAATCCTTAACAAACATATAAGTCTCCATTTTAATTTCTAATCCTTATCTAACCCCCATTTCTTACCTGAGGATCACAGTCATTTAGTTATATAAGTATATTTATGTATGCATGCATGTATGTATGTATGTATGTATGTATGTATGTATGTATGTATGTATGTATGTATGTATGTATGTATGGATGGATGTATTTATATGTGTGTATGTATGTATGTAGGTGTGTATGTATATATGTGTATGTCTATATGTATGTGTATGTATGTGTGTATATATATGTGTATGTATGCATCATCATCATCATCATCGTTTATCGTCCATTTCCCATGCTAACATGGGTTGGACAGTTCAACCGGGGTCTGGGAAGCCAGGAGGCTGCACCAGGCTTCAGTCTGATCTGGCAGTGTTTCTACAGCTGGATGCCCTTCCTAACGCCAACCACACCATTATAGGTACATGTGAGTATATATGAATATATTTTATGTAAGTGTGAGTATGTGTAGACCTACATATGTACACATGCCCACCCATGTGTGTGCATGTGTGCATATACACTTACATACAATTATACACGTATGTGAGTCTGCATGCATGCATTTATATATGCAAGAATTTATATATTCAAAATAGATATGAATGAGTGTGTATATGCATGAATGTGTGTGAAGAGTTTGTATGCGTATATATTTGTTAATGTATGTATATGTCTATATATATGTGTGGATACGTATGTGTGTATATCTTGAAAGATATAAATTCTTTCTTCCTTTTCCTCCTCACCTATCAGAAATGTCTATTTATAGCAACTTGACTTACGAGGGACGTTCAATAAGTAATGCTCCTGATCCACTTGCAGTTGGTTGATCTAGCTGAAATTTTGCATGTGCAATTATTAATATCTCTATAGATTAAGTGGCAAATTACAGCTCTGAACTAATTGTAGTTTCTGATTTACAGGTGTTTGAACAGAGTCAAGTGTGAAATGGAGCCAGTTGAGTGTCGAGCAGTGATCCGGTTTTTGTATTTGAAAGGACGCACACCATGGGAGACTTTCGATGAAATGAAAGTAACTTATGGTGATGATGCCCCATCATATGACCTTGTAAAACGCTGGCATCGTGAATTTAAACATGGTCGGAACTCTGTGGAAACAGCTCCCAGATCTGGTCGCCCCCTTCTGCCATTGATGAGGCATCTGTCCGTCAAGTTGAGGCTGCCATTTTGGAAGATCGACGCATAACTATTCGCCAAATAGCCCATGAGGTCAAGATTAGTACCGCGTCTGTGGAAACTATCATTCATGACCATTTGCATATGCAAAAGGTGTCTGCCAGATGGATTCCCAGGTTGCTCACACCTTTCCAGAAGCAAGAACGCGTCGAGTGCTCGAGGATGAATTTGGAGATGTGCCAAGAAGATGAGTCAAAATTTTTCAAAAGACTGATTACACAGGATGAAACCTGGGTCCATCACTATGATTCAGAGACCAAAGCCCAGTCAATGCAGTGGAAGCACCGTGACTCACCACCTCCAAAGAAGGCAAGGGTGCAGCCCTTCACTGGCAAGGTCATGCTCACAGTCTTCTGGGACCAGGACGGAGTAGTGATGACAGATTTCCTGGCAAAGGGTACCACAATTATAGGAGCCTATTATGCTTCACTTTTGAAGAAATTAAGAGAAGCTATCAAAATCAAGAGGTGGGGCAAGATCAGCAAAGGCATCCTCCTCCTGCAGGACAACGCTCTGGTGTGTCGCCAGATCAGAAGCACAGACATGCGGCTATGAACTCCTCCCCCACCCCCCCTACTCTCCTGACCTTGCACCCTCTGATTTTCACCTCTTCTCAGCCATGAAGTTTTTGAAAGGAAAGCGTTTCCCAGATGATGTAGCCTTGATTTCTGAAGTCACGTCGTGGTTGGAGGACCAAGCTGGGGTATTCTACAAAAACGGTCTCCAGAGCTGCATCAAACGATGGGAGAAATGCGTAACTCTGGGTGGTTCCTATGTAGAAAAAGACTAATAACTGTGCCAAGTTTCGTTGCTCTACTGCTATGGGAACTGGGTCAGGGGCATTACTTATTGAACGCCTCGTATATTCTTCATTATTTATATTCTTCATTCCATCTCAATTTTATTACCAAAACTAATTCCCACTTACACATCACCCTACCCTCTTACTTTCTCTCTACATTTTCTATATCCATCCCTTAATGTAGCTCTATCACACCACTCCTGTTCACATACCTCACACATTTTTACTCTTTACCCTCTCATCTCTTCCTGTTTCTCCCCCTCACTTCTCCCTTCTAACATTTTATCCTGACCACTAGCTAACACACCTCTTTCTTCACTTATTTGTTGTATCTCCCACCCCCTTCTTTTCTTTTACCTCCAGTTCTCTTCCTGTTTTTGATTTGACCTTACAAACTCATTCCCAATTTCTAAGTCACTCCAAAAAAAACCCTCGAACGAATAACACAGTTTACAAGACTCTATGCTTGGAATGACCAAATATAAACATTATTGGAACTCACATGGGGTACAGGAAACGTATATATACACCATTCTGCTTAAATGATGGAACTGCAAGTACAATATCCTTACGTATCACACTTCTATTTTCATTCCTTCACTTCCCTCTGTATTTCATATCTTATCTACAATAATTAATACTCAAACATTTTCTTGCACCATCTCTGATAAAGAGATATATAAAATATCCTGGAAACAGCTGTAAGACCTCTTTATAAATGTTTTGAAAACTATTCACAGCCTTGGATTTTTACATCATTCTGTCATATATATATATATATATATATATATATATATATATGAGTGTGTGTGTGTTTGAGAAATATGACATCTGTGGTTTTAATTTATTAACGTATTTTCATCTTGTTTCTTGTATTATTATAGTTTGAACTCTGACATTAACAATGATTTTGATGGTATGTATCATAAAAATATCAACGCTGCACCAAAAACTCTTTACAACTTTGATGATGACACAACATATTCAATACAAGCAGACAACTCCAAATCAGATTTGGACAGTGTTATCAAAGAACGTGATGCAGAAATGAACAAGATAAACAATGATTCTACAGTTCTTTATGGTAATTCAGATCATGAATCAGATGTTGAAGCTACTGAAGTATAACAAGCTAAATATTATATTTACTTGTGAATGTAAAAGAAAATTAATAAATCCTATCAATAGTTAATGTTTTTGATTTTGAACATTTCATCCAAATCAAACACATATTGGATAAATATATTCGTGCATTTGTATGTGTATATTTTGTGTGTGAATATCTGTGCATATATATGCATATATATATATATATGTGTGTGTGTGTGTGTATGTATATACCCATTCATATATATATATACATATATGTATGTATATAAATATATATATGTATGTATATATATATGTATGAATATATATATATATGTTACATATATATGTGTGTGTGTATATATATATGTATATATATGTATGTGTGTATACATATATATATATATATATATATATATATGTGTGTGTGTATATATATATATACACACACACATATATATGATTTTTTGTTATAATATCAAATAAAATTGTAATTATAATTATTCAAAAGCTTTTCGTAGTTGTTAAAATATCTTTAAATAGTGTAATATATTGAAGTTATTCAACCTTTAAGTCAACATCTTATCCTGAGAGACAAGCATGACTTTTTTAGCTATGTGTTATTTTAAGTTTATCATGGAATTGTCTACTATACAATGGCCAAACAGGCTGAACTTCATCTGTATCAGTTCCCTTGTCAAAGCTGACTGAGAAGGAAATGTACTTTGTTCTAAACAGTTACAAGTTATCTTGAGGCTGTTTTGAAGATCTGAACTGAGAATTGCAAGCTAAAAGAGCTCTTAATATTAATTACTTAATATTATTCTTACTTACTATGATGTACTGTAATAACGCCATAATACCAGTTTCTAAATAAAATGACTAAGTCAGCCATTTACAGGTTAATAATCTTGGCAATATATATGGCTGGTGATGGTATATTAATTATCAGTCTTTTGATAGATAGTCTAACACATTATAGACTCAGCAAAGCAGCATTTTTTATATCAGCAGTGTAAAGAACTGATAAGTATTTTGATTGCGTGTTAAGTTTGTAAATAGAATATATAACAAAAATTTTTATATATCCTGAAAATTGTTTCAAAAATAAATTTATTTAAAAAAAAGTAACTATGTATTCTATCATTATTATTGTTTTTATTCATATATCACTGATAAATCAGTATACACAGCTACATAGAGTTTGCAGAAGAGGAAGACACAGAAAGACTTGGAATAAATTAGTAAAGGTTGACTTTAGGATTTTGGTCCTCGTGGATGAGATAACCAAGAGCTGAGATTACTGGCAGAGCACAGTACTCAATAAGACCTGTCCATCATGGTGAGACTGAAGTTCTAGAACACAATGTGTATATACAACTGGGTCCCTTGCCGATGAGTCATTGTCAAGCCTTCCCTATCACCTACTGTCTGCCAGTAGAGAAGGAAAGAGTAAGGAATGCACGGTGTTGACTAGAAAAGAAGAAAGGATAAAGATGGCATCGTCTTTCTTGCTGCTGAAATCTTCTCTTTTGTGTCAGCTATGACCAAGGAGTAACACTTTCCCTTTGCTGGACATATGAATAGAACAGAGTAAGGACATTTAGCAAAGATGACTCAGAAGTTGTTCTTTGATTATTATCCCAAACAGCAATAGCTTTCTTCAACTGAATACATGTTGATTGGTTAAAATTACCTAAATACGACAACTTTAAGATGAAATAACTTCTAAAATGCAAAATTTTGCAAAAATGTTGAAAGTAAACCGTATTCAGCATGAGAAATTACACCAGTATATGAAGTTTCAAACTGTTTAGTTGGAAAAAAATAATTTTAAAAATCTGGAGCGAAACTGAATAGATCCCCACTTCTTTCATATTTAAATGGTTTTTTTTTCAATGAAATTTTATAGAAATACCTTGCAAATGGCATACATCACAATTATAAAGAAACTAGCTGAAGGTGACCCGCTCTACATGTGGGTGAGTGTGTGGTTGTTATTTTCTGTTTCTTATCACCACATTCTCCCTCTTTGTTTCTCTCTCCTTTCTTCTCTCACTTTCCCACTCTCTTACTCTTCCTTTCTCTCAGACTCTCCCTCGCTTTCTCTTACTCTCTATCTTTCTCCATCTATCTCTCTCCCATTTATAAAGAACAAAAGATCTTGAGTAAGTTGAGAAAGAAAATATTTTGAAAGATCAATCATAACTATCAGGTACTGACAACGGAAATATCTGTTTCAAGGCAGACAGCAAAACATTAACATTTAAAAGGGACAGATGAACTTGCAAGCTGAATAAAAATTTTAAAAACCAAAATTTGAAGGGATAGAATCTGAGGATAGTAGACTTACCATGGCTGGCTTTTCTTAACGACGGACAGCAACGTACTGGCAGTTTCATGGCTGGCAGAACTTGATGTAAAAGAAAATTCCTAAACAATAAATTTTGAAGTGATTCTTTCTCACAACAGTAGACTCACCATGGCAGGCATTCAAAACTTTTCATGACAGACGGCAACACATTGACGATTAAAAGGCTGGCACAAATTTTTTAGCTTGATGTAACTGAGAATTCCTAAACAGCTGCTCTTGTAAATTTTATTCCCCTTCCAGCCCCATTTAGACCCCTTTACACATTTTGGTTAATATAACCCGATTTCATTTGGGTCTACTTGGGCCACATTTTAAAAGATGAGGTATTTTGTTCTAGAGGTCATGCCTTTCATTTCAGGAAAAAAATAGTTGCCATGCAAACTCGCCAGCACTTTTAACATAGGTGTGCATATTTTCAGCTCAACCGACCACATAATGCACACATTATATATATATATATATATATATATATATATATACACACACACATATATATATATATACGCATTAAATATACATATGTACATATATGTGCATTATATGTGTGTGTGTATGCATTATATATATAAATGTATACAAATTATATATATATATATATACATATATACACACACACTCATACACATGTATATATATATAAATAGATATATATATACACTTTATATGTATACATTATATATACATATTTATATATAGATACACACACACACACATATATAAATTAACCCAATAAATATCTGATTCATAATATAATATTTGTTCTCATGATTGTGTGGTGGTGGTGGCGATAATAATTTTCTCTATGAATGCAGACAGACCTACAGAGAGAGAGAGAGTGAGGTAGGAGAAAGAGTGACAGAGCTGGTGAAGGTGGCGGGCGAAAGAGAGCGGAAGCTGTCAAATGTCGTTATAGATCAAACGTGGAGGGAAGGGAAGAAAGAGAGAGAGAGAGAGACAGAGGAAGAGAGGCAGATATGTGAAACAGAGAAACGACTATTCATGATATTTGTTCTCATGATTGTGTGGTGGTAGTGGCGATAATAATTCTCTCTATGAATGCAGACAGACGTAGAGAAAGAGAGTGAAAGAATGTGGAAGAAAGAGTGACAGCGCTGGCAAAGACGGCGGGGGAAAGATAGTAGAAGCTGTCACATGCCGTTATAGAGAGAAAGTGAAGGGAAGGGAGGAAAGAGAGAGAGAGAGACGGAGGAAGACAGGCAGATAGGAGAAAGGGAGAAACGACAAACACTTGTCAAAGTGTGGGTTCTTTTCCCCTAGTAACCACAGCTTTTGAGCTAGGAATTTCTAACCTAGCCCACTCACATTCACGCCTCTTTTTACATGTCCCTGTAAATTTTGGAGCGAATCTGGCGGGATCTAGTGCTCTTTAACCCGTTCCAATGCCAAAACCAGACAAACAAACAGACTTTTCGCATTTCAGATTTATAGATATTGATTTGTGGAGAAAATTGTTTCCAAGGGAGTGGGTAGAGGATTTCAGAAAATTCACAAGTTCTGAATTTTTCCTTGTTATATTCCGAAATCACATTCAACTATCTACAGATATCCTAGTGTAGTACTACTACACTACGAAGTATTTTTTCTACCCACTTTCAATAAGTCTTAATGTTTTGGCTTCATTTTTGTTTCATTTTATCTTCAATTATTTTTACGCTTTTTTTAACCCTTCTGTCATTATTCTCCATTCACTAGTTATTACTTTCTCTCTCTCTCTCTCTGTTTATATATATAGATAAATATATATATATATAAATACGTATGTACATACACACATACATACACACACACATACATACATACATACATACATACATACATACATACATACATACATACATATACATACGCACATACATACATACGCACAATAGTAAAACTTTAGTTCTGTGATATAGAGATAAAAATCTGATACTAGATTTTAGGGTATAGTTTTGGGAGCAAGTGTCATAAATTCACTTTCTAGCTTCGGCCGTAGGAAGTTGAAATTTGATAGCGTTGTGATGAGTGGTCACTCTACGTCCATCCATCGCTACAGGTTTATAGCTTTATGTTTTATAGAGTGTATGTGCGTGCATATACACACACATACATATATACATACATACATACATACATACATACATACATACATACATACATACATACATACACAGGCGTATGTGCGTACATACATACGTACATACATACACACATGTATGCATACATACACACATACATACGTACATATATATGACGAACTAAATGTTACTTTCTTAGATGCAGCACGGACTTTGTCAGTGAACAGGTCGCGGATTTTAGCGACGAAAATATTTTGATAAATTAAACTTAAATGTTGAAGTGAATCGAACGGCTTTTGTGTGTTTCTTAAATGGCTTATAAACACCTTCCACGCTGCAATTGTTTTCGTTTCAGCACACGATCTCGGATCAAATTACTTGCTATGCGAGTACATCTCCGTAATATATAAATATAAATATATATATATATATATATATATATAAACAATTCATAATTAAGGGCAAACGAAAAAATTTCTAATGCCAGATATGCCGAAAAATTGGACATATTGTCCATTAACCATATAATTTTTTTAGGACAATACGTCCAATTTTTCGGCACATCTGGTATTAGAAACTTTTTCGTTTGCCCTTAATTATGAATTGTTTATAGCTTTAACCTTTAAAGGTATTTTTTGATATGCTGGCCATTGATAAAATTTTGGGGGGAAAAGAATATTTTTTTTTCGAAAAAAATTTTATCCTTCATTAGATATATATATATATATATATATATATATATATATATATATACATACATACATACACACACACACACACATATATATATATATATATATACATATATATATATATATATATATATACATATATATATATATATATATACATATATATATATATATATATATACATATATATATATATATATATATATATATATTATATATACATATATATATATATATATATATCTACACACACATATATATATATATATATATATATATATATATATATATATATATATATATATATATAGGAGAGGGTCATAGCCCAACTAATTAGAGAGAGAGTTAGTTTAGATGAGATGCAGTTTGGGTTCGTGCCAGGGAAAAGTACCACTGATGCTATATTCCTGGTAAGGCAGCTGCAGGAGAAATACCTAGCCAAAGATAAGCCCCTGTACCTGGCTTTCGTTGACATGGAGAAAGCTTTTGATAGGGTCCCCCGATCCCTTATCTGGTGGTCAATGAGGAAACTAGGGATAGATGAATGGCTGGTGAGGACTGTGCAAGCCATGTACAGAGATGCCGTAAGTAAGGTTAGGGTTGGCAACATGTACACAGAAGAATTCAAAGTAGAGGTTGGGGTCCACCAGGGTTCAGTACTCAGCCTCCTCCTATTTATCATAGTACTCCAGGCAATTACGGAGGAAGTCAAGACAAGCTGTCCCTGGAGCTTCTCTACGCTGATGACCTTGCTCTTATTGCTGAGTCACTATCAGAACTGGAGGAGAAGTTCGAGGTGTGGAAGGAGGGTTTAGAATCAAGGGGCCTTAGAGTCAACCTAGCTAAAACCAAAGTACTAATAAGTAGGAAGGTAGACAATCCACAAATGTCTTCAGGAAGATGGCCCTGCTCGATCTGTAGAAAAGGTGTAAGTAGAAACTCTATAAGATGTACCCAGTGTAAGCTATGGACACATAAGAGGTGCAGCAATGTCAAAGGTAGGCTAACTGGGAAGATAGTTTTTGTATGTGGCAGATGCTCGGGAGCATTAACCTCCGAAATCTGCAGAAAACAACTTCCGTCACTTTCCAGGGGAAAAACTAGAAGTAGTTGATAGCTTCCGTTATCTAGGTGACCAAGTCAGTAGTGGGGGTGGGTGCGCTGAAAGTGTAACTGCTAGAATAAGATTAGCCTGGGCAAAGTTTAGGGAGCTCTTACCTCTGCTGGTGACTAAAGGCCTCTAGCTCAGAGTAAAAGGCAGACTGTATGATGCGTGTGTATGAACAGCCATGCTACATGGCAGCGAAACATGGGCCGTGACTGCTGAGGACATGCGTAAGCTCATGAGGAATGAAGCCAGTATGCTCCGATGGATGTGTAATGTCAGTGTACATACTCGACAGAGCTTTAGCACCTTGAGAGAAATGTTGTACCTAAGAAGCATCAGTTGTGGTGTGCAAGAGAGACGATTGCGCTGGTATGGTCATGTGGCAAGAATGGATGAAGATAGGTGTGTGAGAAAGTGCCAATCCCTAGCAGTTGAGGCAACCCGTGGAAGAGGTAGACCCAGGAAAACCTGGGACGAGGTGGTGAAGCACGACCTTCGAACTTTAGGCCTCACTGAGGAAATGACCAGCGACCGAGACCTTTGGAAATATTCTGTACGTGAGAAGACCAGGCAGGACAAGTGAGCCCAGCCCACTTATGAATGCCTTTCCTCCCTTGGACACAAAGACCTGTTGAGGCAAGCGAAGTCGATATAGAACCTCATCCGACGACAGACATCCATGCCAACCCCACCTGCTTGCGAAGACATGTTGGGGCAAGCGAAATCGAAACCGAATTGAACCAGCCAGGATCCCTGGTCTGGTGGTACGTAAAAAGCACTATCCGACTCGTGGCCGTGGCACGTAAAATACTCCAATGCGACCGTACGACAGGCACCCATGCCAACCCCCTTTGCTTGTGAAGACATGTTGGGGCAAGCGAAATCGAAATCGAATTGAACCAGCCAAGATCCCTGGTCTGGTGGTACGTAAAAAGCACCCACTACACTCACGGAGTGGTTGGCGTTAGGAAGGGCATCCAGCTGTAGAAACATTGCCAGATTAGACTGGAGCCTGGTGCAGCCTTCTGGCTTCCCAGAACCCCGGTCGAACCGTCCAACCCATGCTAGCATGTAGAACGGACATTAAACGATGATGATGATGATGATGATGATATATATATATATATATATATATATATATACATATATATATATATATATATATATATATATATACATATATATATATATATATGCATATATGTGGAGGCGCAATGGCCCAGTGGTTAGGGCAGCGGACTCGCGGTCATAGGATCGGGTTTCGATTCCCAGACCAAGCGTTGTGAGTGTTTATTGAGAGAAAACACCTAAAGCTCCACGAGGCTCCGGCAGGGGATGGTGGTGATCCCTGCTGTACTCTTTCACCACAACTTTCTCTCACTCTTACTTCCTGTTTCTGTTGTACCTGTATTTCAAAGGGCCGGCCTTGTCACTCTCTGTGTCACGCTGAATATCCCCGAGAACTACGTTAAGGGTACACGTGTCTGTGGAGTGCTCAGCCACTTACACGTTAATTTCACGAGCAGGCTGTTCCGTTGATTCGGATCAACCGGAACCCTCATCGTCGTAACTGACGGAGTGCTTCCATCCATACATATATATATATATATATATATATACACTCACACACATGGATATATGCCATTTAGCATAGTTGTTTGTACACAGGAGTCATGCAATCTGCCTTTCACTCTGAGGTAGTAGCTCTGAACTTCATCCTACCTATTCTTATTCGAGCTGGTGTACTTTCGGAACAACCACCCCAGCTAATAACTTGGTCACCTAAGTAACAGAAACTGTCTGCCATTTCTGAGTATCATCCCTGACATTTGAAGGAGTGTGTTTTATGTACATTCTTGACATATTCCACATGTAAAGACTACTTTCTGTTAGTCTTCCAGTGGTACTGCTGCACCTCTTATGTGTCCATAGCTTGTACTGAGTGCACTGCATGGAGTTTCTCTTGACACCTTTTTTAATCTCGAGCAGGGCCATCTACCGGAAGGGATCTGTGATTTTCCTACTTATCAATACTTTAGTCTTTGTTAAATTAGCTCTAAGGCCCTTTGATTCCAGACTGTGCTTCCATACCCGCAATATCTTCTCTACTTTTGATAGTGATTCAGCAATAAGAACAAGGTCATCCGTATATAGAAGCTCCCAAAGGCAGCTAGTCTTAAATTCCACACTTATAGCCTGGAGGACTATGACAAACAAGAAGGAGCTAAAAACTGATCTCTGGTGAACTCCTTCTTGTACAGTAAGCTCCTATACTCATTGGTGTTTCTCACTTAATTGACAACATCCCTGTATATGGCTTGTACAGCTCTCACCAACCACTCATCTATCCCTAGCTTCCACATTATCTCCAGCTAAGGAAGCAGGATACCTAGATGATATTTTTCACCAAGATATTACAACTGTATCTGATTTTTCAAGTGCTTCAATTGTGTGTATATACATATATATTTACTAGATTGCTGACATTTATCAATGATTGTTCTGTTGTACTGATGGGCCATTTCCTGTCATTAATGAAACTGTCAGCATTCTTGTTGACATAGGTATGCTAGTGAAATAAGAAAACATACCTGGGTTTTCAACCATTGTGTTACATTCTATTTTAGACAGCTTTATCTAACTTCCTTTTAGATCTTTCTACATTCCAATCTAATGATTCATAATCATTTCAAATAAATAAAATCCCATATCTTGATTTATATCAATACTCAGCAATTGAAATAAGCCTGCGTTCTGATATGTATACTCTGATAGATCAGTCTAAATATCTATATGAGCGAATATAAAAATGCAGTCAATGATAAAAAGTGACTGAGGTATTCACACACACATACACACAAAGAGTCTGACCAAACTTTGTGGACTGACTCTCACTACCAAGTTCAGATGGGGAGAAAAGGCTTGTGGTGGTGAGGCTCAGTCTATGTAGCCACTTGAGAGTGTGCCACTCTTTCACATGAACTTTGGACATGAAAATCTGCCATCATATCTTTATCGTTATCATCGTCGTCATCATCATTTAATGTCCATGTTGGCATGTGTTAGCTGGTTTGACTAGAGCTGGTAAGCCGGAGAGTTGCACCAGGTTCTAGTTTGTTTTGGCTTGGTTTCATTAGACAGAAGTTTATTTATATATCCATTTTTATTCAGGATATATTTACTGCACTTGTTCTTATTGGTATTATTACTATTTTTAATCATATCATTACTACTTACAAATAAATTGGATACATTGTTACTATTAGATTCACCCACTTCCTTGTTAATCATTCTTCCATTATTATAATTACTGGGTTGGCAACTAATTTTCTGCCGTTTTTTTTTTTAATTTAAATTTTTAAAAGGTTTAGTAAAAAATTACAACTAATAAATCGATTATGCACTGACACTTTTTGTTTGCACTTTCTTCCCATAGTTCAACAAGATTTTCAATACCTCACTAGTAGAAATCACCCGATTTTGATTAGAAATATTGATCCAACCAAGCTCTTAATTCTGCATCAGTATTGAATAAAATTCTGCACATAACACTTGAAAGAGATCAAAAGAGGTGAAAATCCGTTGGCACCAAATCAGGAGAGTACGGCAGGTGTGGAAGCACTTCCCAGCCATGTGTTTGAATGGCTTCCTTGATCATATTGGCGATATGAGGGCGGGCATTGTCATGCAACAGAAGAACTCCATGCTGCCAATTAAGTCTTTTCTCTTGAATAGCCATGTTAAGTTGTTCCATCTGTTGAACATAGAGTTCTGTATTGACTGTTTGGTTCCATTCAAGCAATTCGTAATGGATAATCCCTTTCCAGTCCCACCATACGCACAACATCGTTTTACGCAGATGAAGATCTTGTTTCATGCGCGGTGTCGCATATTTACCGGGGCTAAGCCATTCCTTACACTGCTTCATATTGATGTACAGGCACCATTTTTTATCACCAGTAATGATTCGGTAAAGAAATCATTACTTGTGTCCATGAGTTGAGTGGTGACGAGCAAGCAAACCAGCAGAGATAGTGGCTTGTTGATTTTTGTTGTTGTCACTTAAAGCATGCAGAACCTATGCTCCATACTCCTGAACTTTCCCATCGAGTGAAGACGCTTATCTATAGCAGTGTGGGAGCATTCCATTTTCTCTGCCAGTTCCTTTGTCATTTGACGAGAATTTTCGTGCAAAAGTTGGTTTAATCGCTCTTCATCTAACTCAACTGGATGGCCAGATCAAGGTGTGTCTTTGAGGTTAAAATTTCCATTTTTGAACTTGGCATGCCAATCACGAGCGGTTCTTTCAGCTATGGCAGCCTCTCCATACATAGCACAAATGTCACAAGCAGCTTTTGTGGCCTTAGAACCTTGATTAAAAGCAAAAAGAGGTGTCAAAAAGGCTCGATTTTCTTGACGTTCCATTTTAATGATCTCAAAATAAACAAAAATTAACTAAAATTAACGAGAAAAAGGAACAAAAGAGATTCCAAATTGATTCAAAAATAGTATTCTTGAAAAAAATAAATTCCAAACTTAGAAAAAACTGCGGGAACTTGGTTGCCAACTCAATAGATTTAGCGGAGTTCCCATTCTTATTACAATATACTATTTCAGTATCCTGCATTTTAAGGGCTTCATATTTATGTATATATATGTGTGTGTGTGTATATATAAGCATGCATGTATGTGTATATAAATATATGTGTGTGTGTATATATATATATATATACATATATATAGTATTTGTTGGCACTCCATTGGTTATGATGACGAGGGTTCCAGCTGATTCGATCGACAGAACAGCCTGCTCATAAAATTAACATGCAAGTGGCTGAGCACTCCACAGACATGTGTACCCTTAATGTAGTTCTTGGGGATATTCAGGATGACACAGTGTGACAAGGCTGGCCCCTTTGAATTACTGGCACAACAGAAACATGAAATAAATGTGAGAGAAAGTTGTGGTGAAAGAGTACTGCAGGGTTCGCCACCATCCCCTGAGGGAACCTTGTAGAGCTTTCGGTGTGTTTTTGCTCAATAAACACTCACGACGCCCAATCTGGAAATTGAAACCGCGATCCTATGACCGCAAATCCGCTGACCTAACCACTGGGCCATTGCGCCTCCACATATATAGATGTAGATATATGTATATAGCGGTGGTGCTCCAGAATGGCCGCGGCCTTCGGGCTAAAACATATTTTGAGATTTAAGGATTTAAGGAGATATATATATATATATATATATATATATGTGTGTGTGTGTGTGTGTATATATATATATATATATGTATGTATATATATATCCTCCTCATCATCATCATCATTTAACGTCTACTTTCCATGCTGGCATGGGTTGGACGGTTTGACTGTGGATGGGCTACCCAGATGGCTGCGTCAAGCTCCAATCTGATCTGGCAGAGTTTCTACAGCTGGATGCCCTTCCTAACGCCAACCACTCTGAGGGTGTAGTGGGTGCTTTTATGTGCCACCAGCACAAGGGCCAGTCAGACGGTACTGGCAACAGTCACGCTCAAATGATGTTTTTTATGTGCCACCTACACAGGAGCCCGTCCAGCGGCAATGACCTCTTTCGAATGTTGTCTTTCACCTGCCACTGGCACAAGTGCCAGTAAGGCGACGCTGGTAACGATCACACTTGAATGGTGCTTTTTATGTTCCAGCTGCCCTGGCAACCATCACACTCGTATGGTGCTCTTAATATTTCACTAGCACAGATGCCAGTCAGGCAGTGCTGTCATCGGCCACATCAGTGATTTTGATTTTGATTTCACTAGCCTCAACAGTTCTTCGCAAGCAGAGTTTAGTGTCCAATGAAAGAAAGGTATGCATAAGTGGGCTGGTACACCCCTGGCATAAGCCACGGGTTATGGTCTCACTTGGCTTGCTGGGTTTTCTCTCACACACTGTCTTGCAATACGAAATACCTCAAGTCTTTGGTTCTCACGGCGCAGAACATTGGCAAATTTTTTCTTATCTGCTTCCCCTCTGGCTAAATAAACCTGTATCGTAGCTTCCTTTCTGGCAGTCCGATACAATTCCCTGCTACCACCGTTGAAGTCACCAGCCACAAAGAGAAGGTCCTGTCATTTGTCAACAAGGTAGTCTGCAAGAGGCTGTCATAAACTTGGTCTTTCTGTCAATCAGGTAGCCCTGGCTGAGGGGAATAGGCCCAGATAATGGTTGCTAACCTATGATGAAGCACTAATCTAATCTGTATTTTGCCCATAAAATCTTGTACCTGTGTTCTTTGCCTGTGAGGAACATAGTAGAACCTCCTCTCTACTTTACTTCTAGGAGGCAACACATATCGACACATCTCTGTTCAAGCATCTCAACAATCTCACCAGACCTACCTTTCAGTGTACTGATGTTGAGAGTGCTAACCCTGAGGGTGTGGGAGGTGTGGGCCTGTGAGACTCTGGAACAGGGGACAGCAGTGTCATGTACCTGAAAAGAAAGCTCGCATTTGGCAGAATTCATAAACAAACAATAGCCTTCAATTCAACCTGCATACACTACACCATCATATTTATGCACTATATGATCACTACCTTACACAGGAGATAAGCCCTAAGTAGGGGTGGATGGTGTAAAGCCTTTAGAAGTGTTCATGGGAGACAACCAAAGGATGACAAAGGATAGGAACTTCTGGTACAGGTGGAAGGGGTGGGAGGGCCATCATACTGTGAACTAGCAAATTTAGACCATATGTATTCTTTCAGCAGAGGTATTAAAAAATTGAGTCGGGGAATCTGAGTGCATTTGCTAGTTTATATAGGGTGGGGTGGGGCTGGAGGAGGGAGTCTTGGTGAAGCGAGTGGTAATCAAAAGAGAGAGAGACAGACAGAGTGAGGCTGAGAGAGAGAGAGAGATACAGACTGAGGCCGAGAGAGAGAGAGAGGGCACCAGAGTTAAGGTGGTCAGAACACGAGGGAGACAAATATTCTTTTGGGATTTGGGTAGCATAATTTAACGAAACAACAAATATTGATAATAGTAAAATAAAGTTGAAAAATCTTAGAGTTTTCGGTCAACCAATCTATGACAAAATTAGAGAAATAAGTGACTGTGTGAGAAACTTGAATAAATGAATATGTTGTGGTTAAGGAAATGCGTAAACTAAGGTTATCTTAAGACAACAACAAGGAAGATGAAACTTTTGAAACTATATTTACATGTTGACATGGTAATGAAATAGACAGAATAATGAAAAGAACTAATAAGGGGTTTATGATCTGTGCAGAAATAGAAGAGTAGATGAACGAGGTTGAAAAGACAAAAATTCTTATCTGAGCATCTTCTGAGATTTGTATACTTCAGCAGAGGTATTAAAATTCGAGTAGGGGGAATCCGAGTGTGTGCGTTAGTTTATATATGGTGGTGGTGGTGGTGGTGGTAGTGTAGGAAGTCTTGGCGAAGCGACAAGACAGTTTTAATGGAGATAAAGCTCCAATATATAATACAACTTTTTTTTCGCTCATATATGAACCAAAGATTAAGAAATTTTAACCAACTGAAATTTCACCATATAGTACCTTACTGGATTTTACCATGAGAAAGGAACCCTAAGGAAGGAAATGTTTTTATACAGGGAGTTAAATTTGGATTAGTTCTTAGAGTCCCTTAAAACTTTTCTGAAACCGCTATAGGTTTGGACTGATCCTCCCAATCGCCTCCTTTAATCTATTCTAACTATACTTTATACTTTCATGGTACTCCTTATATACTTTTTATGTTTTTTATTTTTTATGTTTATATTCTTATATTTCTATATTCTTATCATACAACCCTGCTGTACCCTTTCACCACATCTTTCTCTCACTCATTCTTCCTGTTTCTGTTGTACCTGTATTTCAAAGAGCCAGCCTTGTCACACTTTGTGTCACACTGAATCTCCCTGAGAACTACGTTAAGGGTACACATGTACAGGCTGTTCCGTTGATCGGATTAACTGGAACCCTCAACGTCATTATCGACTGAGTGCCAACCACCATATATATATATATATATATATGTAAAAAAGCATAAGAACTGTTTCAAAGCACTTTCCTGAATCTCTAATGATTCTGCCTGCTCCACTTGTAACACCCTTCTGCCTAACTCAAAAGAAAAAATGCCAAATTTGGCCTGGGTGGGATTTGAATTCAGAATATAAAAATTTGCAACAAATATCACAAAGAATTTTGTCTGACATTCTAATGAATCTGTCAATCCAACACCATTGTTTAATTCTAATATGAGTTAGATTTGTCAAAGTCCATTCATTGTACTTTGCAACCACAAAAATGACATGCACGCTATACTTCAGTCCACTTGAATCAGAATGATAATGAAGGGACTTTGCCAAACTTCTCTGAATGAGTGAGTGATTGAACATTTAATGAAGCAAATTGATTAGTTAACTGGTTAAATAGTTAGCCAATTAACAAATATAAATAAAGAAGTGAAATACAACCAGTACTTATTATTGGCACATGACCGTCCAAGCATACAGCATAACATGTTTCAACACATGACTTCACATCAAGAATCTTGCAAATCATTGGGTTGTCTAGAAAGTTCAAGCCGATTTATAGTAGCTTAACTTTTGACTTATTTTAGAACATGGTTGAGTCCATAAAATAGGATTTGACTACACCACCATTCAGAGCACAGTTTAAGCTATCTTTTCGTGGAAGAAGGTTTATGTTTCTATCACCTGTGTTAATTCTGTAACACTTTAAAATGGAAGACAAGAAAATTCATTTTCGGCACTTGACGCTTTTCTTTTTCTGTAAAGGGAAAAATACCTCACAAGCAACAAAGAAATATGCGCAGTTTATGCTGATGTTTCTTTATCCAAAAGAACTGTACGGAAGTGGTTCACAAGGTTCTGAGCAGGAGATTGTAGCCTTATTGATAAAGAGCAATCAGGCAGATCATCCACTACAGATGATGACCATATCAAGTCATTATTTGAGAATAACCCACATTGCGCAACCTGAGAATTGGCAGAAAGCCTCAACCTATCAAAATCCATCATTCATGAGCACCTGGTAAAGCTTAGGCCTACAAATCGCTATGATGTTTGGGTACAACATGAGTTGAGTGAGAAGAACCTTTTGGATGGCATTTCCATCTATGATTCACTTTATAAACGGAATGAAAATGCACCTTTTTTAAAGCAAATTGTGACAGGTGATGAAAAATGGATTATCTACCGAAATATTCAGAGAAAGCGAACCTGGAGTAAGCGGCATGAGCCATCCTTAGCTACCCCAAAAGTCTTGCTTTCTGTGTGGTGGGATTAGAAAAGAATTCTGTACTATGAGCTTCTCCCATGTAACCAGACAATTAATTCTGAGAAATACTGCACACAACTGGATGAGTTAAAAGCAGTAATTCAAGAGAAACTTCCAGAATTGGCCAACAGGAAGGGTGTTGTTTTCTGACATGATAATGCAAGACCGCATGTTTCTTTGGGAACCAGGCAAAAATTGCTGCAGCTCAGCTGGGATGTGTTACCCCCACCCTCCATATTCACTAGATATTGCTCCTTCGGATTTCCACTTATTTAGATCTCTGCAGAATAGTCTTAATGATAAAAATTTCGATTCCTTGGATGACACAAAAAGATACCTTGATGAATTCTTTGCCATGAAGCTACCTCAATTCTGGGAAGAGGGTATTTTCAAGTTAAAGGAAAGAGGGAGACGTATTGTGCAACAAAGTGGTTCATATTTGGTTGATTAAAAATGTAATGGCAAGTATTTATTGACCTTTTACTTTCCTTTAAAAATTGACACAAACTTTCCAGACAACCCAATAAAATCAAACCAAAATTAATTATAGTTATTTCTCTTATCAGGTCAGCTACAATTTTATGTTCTCTGTATTATCTTCACTGCTGCAGATATAAAGAGGTTTGCAGTGTTACATAGATAAATATATGACAGTGTAATAATTGTTATCTCAAGATAAAATTGTTTGTTCACTAATCTCTGGGTGCATAATAAGCAAAGGTGAACTTTAAAACCATTTGCCATTTTAACTTATGAAGATTTACCTCTAACATCATAAAATTTTTAATGGATCTTGCAATAAGGTAAGTTCTGTTTAAGAATGATGTCATGGATTTTTTTTTTCTTTATACACAATACCATGTGTAGTTATATGTAACATGTATTTTAATGTGTGAGTTTTTACATATAATTGGAAACAGATATATAAACCCAGGTCTGCTCACACATACATATGCATGTATACAAATATAGGTATATCAGATATGTATACAAATGTAAATCTCTCTCTCTCTCTCTCTCTATCAGCTTAGTCTTTACTGTTGGAGAAAAGAATGCTCAATACCATAGTAGAGCTTAATATTTTAATTACTGCCATGTCAGTCTCTTGCTACTCAGAGTTTTGCTTATGAGTAACTTGTTTAAGTACAAGTGTATGAATAGGTGAAGCAACACTCAGAAGAGTTAGAGAATAAATTAATCCAAACAGGAATAACAGACATATACACTCATCATCAATATTTAATATCCGCTTTCCATGCTGGCATGGGCTGGACAGTTTGATGTGAGCTGGTCAGTTGGAGAGCTGTCCAGGCTCCAGTTGTCTGTTTTGGGCATTTTTTCTACAGCTGGATGTCCTTCCTAATGCCAACTAATTTACAGTATGTACTGCGTGCCTTTTGCATGCCACTGGCATGAGTGTCGTTATGTAACACTGACACAAATACATTTTACTTGTCACTGGCACCTGCAAGACAAAGACTTCTCAGCTGGAAGTGTGTGTAGGTGCATGGCCATAAGCAATATGCCTGTGTTTATGGATGGCTGTGATTTTATCTAACTTGATGCGTCTTCTCAAGTACAGGAAATTGTCACACGTCCTGGTCCTTTGTCAACCCAGTGCCAGAAGATCCTTTCTCACCACTTCATCCCATGTCTTACTGAGTCTACCCCTTTCACAGGTTCCCTTCATAATTAGAGATCAGCAGTTCTTTAAGATGCTGTCCTCATCCATATGCATATATATATATATATATATATATATATACACACACATATTTAATTTAGAGACAAACTGCTATTTAGTTATTTCATAATAGCAAAAAGATATTATCTATAATAACCACATAGAAATTAATTAAATATCTTATAATTATCATTCTAAAAATCTCATAACAAATCAAACATTAATATATTGTGAATTTTGATTCAGTGTGCTAAATTGAAATCTTTTTCCCTTTTAGCTTGAAATTATTATATTCCCTAACTATTAATAATATTAATATATATATAATGGCATTTTTATATAAGCTTAAAGCTTATGGTGATCACCATGCAGTAACTAAGGAAAATAGTCTAATAAAGGGACATATTAGCCCTCAACAGAAAAATGAAGGCTTTCTTATCTATGTGAGATTCAAAGCCACATTCCTTTGTTAATGCGACTGTGTTACCTTTACATCAATGAATCACCCTCCTTTTTCCTTTCAAATTTAAGAACTATAATAGTTCATGTTTGTGTTTGTTTTTTTTTTTAATGTAAAAAAACTTTCTATATGCTTTTGGTGTGACTGTTTTTTTTTATTTGGTGCTATTTTAAAAATCCTGTAAATACTAATAATGGTATTTTTATATAAACTTAAAGCTTATGGTGATCACCATGCAATGACTTAGCCACATTAACAAAGGGATGTGGGTTCGATTTCATGTGAATAGGAAAGCCTTCTTTTTTCTGTTGAGTGCTTATATGCCCCTTTATTAGACTATTTTCCTTAGTCATTGGATGGTGATCGCCATAAGCTTTAAACTTATATAAAAATGCCCTTATTATTATTTACAGGATTGTAAAAATGGTGCCATATAAAAAAAAAAAAACATTCACACTGAAAGCATATTTATATATATTGTATTATATAAGACGAAAAATCAAAACCAAGACTGAACGAGTATCTCAGGTAATTTAGAATTTAAATTATGGTAATTTGAAGTCTTGCAGCCATTTATGAGATAACCCTAGTGGTTGGCATGTCCATGCACAGGGTATTCTGTCATCAGAGACAAGGTATGAATACTTAGACGAGGAAAATTTACAGATTACATGAAATGAAATTAATAGGATTAAAACAGAAAAACAGAGGAGTGAAAATAGAAGAATAAACAGTAAAAGTAGTTAGAAAAATATAGGCAAGAGAATTATTCTTCTAACTACTTTTAATCTGTATATTTCTATTTTATTCTTTATAAATTGTGATTTACATTCCTTGCAATCTGCAAATTTTTCCCATCTAAATATTCATACCATGTCTCTGATGATGGAATAGCCATCCATATTTAAGTTCATGCAATTGAAACAACCACATTATTTATGGATGACCCAATATATACATACATACATACATACATACATACATACATACATACATACATACATACATACATACATACATACATACATATATATATATATATATATATATATATATATATATATATATATATATATATATATATATATATATTGTTGTATTTAGGAATGGTCATTTTGCCAGTTTAGCCAATAAAAACACACGCACTATATATTTAGTGTTACTTTGCTTCAGCGTTATTTATTTTTTACATTAATCTTAATCTTATTTCAGCCAGAATTCTTTCGTCACGCTCCTGTGACCTCATCAGTGGTCCTTTGCTTTCTTCTTTTTTATTTGTTTGTCTCTCCTTACTAACGGTCAGCCATTTTGTATTTTGTATTCCTATTGTATGTGTCTTCATTTGCGCATACGTATACCTCTATGTGTGTCTATGTTTAGTTAGTGTGTGTGTATGGTGGGGGGGTGAAGTGCCTGTAATATTTGTATCTCCTGTTTATATACGTTTATGTAATTTGTTTTTTGTTTTTGTTTATTTTTATTTTGTTCATGTGTTTACACCTACTTATTATTATTATTATTATTATTATTATTATTATATTTTATTATTATTATTATTATTATCATTAATGATGAGGAGGATTGATCTTATAGATTGTGTGTATATTTATTATATATATTTGTAATGGACTATTAAGTCCAATAATTGTTGCTTTTGATGGAAAAAGAAGAACAATGTTTTAGAGAAGTAGAAAATCGACGGGCATTTTCTGCCTTCTCTCGTCAATATTATCCTTGTTTCATCATTCACCTCATCAATGTATATGTCCAGCCCGCAAGCTACTCTTTGTAATGCCTTTATGGCAAATCTTAATGAAATAAGTAGCTTGCTTACCAACCACATGGTTCTGGGTTCAGTCTCACTGCATGGCACCTTGGGCAAGTGTCTTCTACTACAGCCTCGGGCCGACCAAAGCCTTGTGAGTGAATTTGGTAGACGGCAACTGAAAGAAGCCAGTCATATATATATGTATATGTGTATATACATATATGTGTGTGTTTGTTGTCTGTGTTTGCCCCCACCCCCCAACATCGCTTGACAACCGATGCTGGTGTGTTTACGTCCCTGTAGTCTACCAGTTCAGCAAAAGAGACTGATAGAATAAGTACTAGGCTTACAAAGAATAAGTCCTGCTCGACTAAAGGCAGTGCTCCAGCATGGCCACAGTCAAATGACTGAAACAAATAAAAGAGTAAAAGAGTAACTGCTTTGTCTATGTATAATAGATCATGAGTTCCTCTAGCCTTCAATCTTTCTGTTTCTCTGGTAGCAAATTTTGTCTGACAAGGTGCTTATAAATGCTTTCCGAGAGCTTTCCTCTTAAAAGCTGCCATATCATGGTAAGCAAATGATTGGTCTATTACTACTAGCTTACATTGCCCTTGCTTTTGTCTTTCATAAGGAGAATTGTTCTTCTAGTCATTCAATCTGATATTACTCCTTCATACAGGCAATCTTGAAGTTATTCCCTCAGAGTCCCATGTAAGCAACCAAATTTCTATAACCAGTAGCCTTGGACTAAATTCGGTCCCAGGCCCTTCCAATTCAGCATTTTCCCTAATGCTTTACTTATTAATTCTCTGGTTAGTTTTATCTCTGGCTGATTCTCACTAATGACTTCTTCCTTTACTTTCTTTAACCATGCTTCATTTCCATTATGATTGATTGGCTTATCTCAAATATTACTTCAGAATTTCCTGCTTCTGCATCCGGTTTCTCAGTACTTTCTTCTCTGCTATTTATTTGCTGATAAAATTTCCTCTGGTCTGTCTCAAACAATTTTTTTCTGTTAATACTGATCTATTCTTTTATACAATCTGGAAAACATCCTTGCTACACTGTTTCAACTCTGTTGCATCTCTTCCATGTTAATCCATTTCTTGATGGCATTTCCATGAGGAAATAGACATAAAACCTAGTTTAGTGCAGCTCAAAAAGAAAAAAGTGATATTAAGGACAACTAGGATACTTAGGAAGGTTCTTGGAATCTAAGGTTTCTTGTTGTAGCCTGTTAGACATTTTTCATTTCCACTGGTTTAATCTGTTGCTCATATGTAAAATAATTATAATAATCATAAACAACAACAATAATAATAAGAGGATCACTGCAAAAAGTCTGAAGATCAGAAGATTTGTGAACAGAAATAAGCACTTCAAGAAGAACAGATTATTCAAAAATAACCCAAAGCAATTCTTCCGAACGGTAGGAGACAATGGGAAAAATGTTGCTCCTCATGCAAATCAAGCCAAAGAGTTCTGGAGTAGATTATGGGGAAACAATGTAGTGCATAGAAGGGATGTAATGCGGATAGGAACTATCACAACAAAATTACAAGGAGGAAAGAAACAAAGGAATATTATCATAAGCACGGGTGAAAGAACAAGTGGGTAAAGTGCCTAACTGGAAAGACCCTGGACCAGATGGGATTCATGGCTTTTGGCTGAAGAGATGCCACACAGTACAAGAGATGTCACACAGCCCAATTGAATGAGTGTGTCCAGAAAGATACACTCCCCACGTGGATGGAGACTGGGCGAACAACATTTATAATGAAAAATAGAAGAAAGGGGAATAGGGTGGGGAATCTACTGTCCTATAGCATGCCTAAGCATAATCTGGAAGATACTCACTGGAATATGTGCAGCAAAGACATATACTTTCCTGGCACAGGAAGAAATACTACCAAGGGCAAAAAAAGGATGTAGGAAGAGTTCTCAGGGTACCAAGGATCACCTGGTCATCAATAAAACAGTTTAAAGTCATTCTAAAAAAAATCATACAAACATGTCTATGGCTTGAATTGACTTTAAGAAGGCATAAGATATGATGACTCATTCTTGGATGTTTGTGTGTCTGTGTTTGCCGCCCCGCCCCCCAACATTGCTTGACAACCGATGCTGGTCTGTTTATGTCCCCGTAACTTAGCAGTTTGATAAAAGAGACCGATAGAATAAGTACTGGGGTCAATTTACTTGACTAAAGGCGGTGCTCCAACATGGCCACAGTCAAGTGACTGAAATAAGTAAAAGAGTAAAAGAGTACCTGCAGATGTTTGGTATTGGTGACATCACAAACTTTCTGATGCATAGCATGGATGAATGGAAAGCCAAATTGTATTCAAACAATGTTTTCCTTGGAGAAGTTGATATTAAAAGGGGTATCTTCCAAGGTGACTCGTTTTCACTTTTGCTATTTGCAATAGCACTAATATCCATAACGATGACACACAGGAAAGTTGAGATGGGTTACTGATGTGAGAAGAAAGGCCCATCATTGAACCATCTTCTATATTTGTGTTGTGCCAATTTTGAGAATTCACAAACCATACCATTTCACCCCTCTCACCACACTTTCTGCATTTGTTGTTCTCAGTTGTGTTGCCAATTCTGCACATTGCATAGTTTATCTTTAATGCTTGTTCTTGGGCATCTCTCTCTATCTTCAGGTCACTCTTCTGCATCCATAACCATCAGTCTTCAATATCTGTCTTGGCGTTTGTATCTCTTGCAAACTGACCATATATTTTTTCTCTTCCATGCTGTTTCTTTTTTTTTGTGTTCTTTTCCTCTTTAAATTTTTCTTTCTTTACACAATTATCTGTTTTAATGATGCTGGCTTTCTTCACATATTTCAACAATAGTTCCACAGTATTTTTTACATACCACCCTAAAATGTATTTTATTCTATCTGGTTTATTTTGAGCCCAACACCAATCTCGTTCTTTGGAAATATTCCATCTTCAGTTACTCTTTCATTTCCTTCTCCATTATCTCATTGAACTCTGGTATGCCAAGGTATCTGTAGCCTTCATTTTCAATTCGTTTAATCTGGTCTCCATTAGGTAATTCTATCCCTGCTAGGGACTGTACCTTGCCACTTTTCAAGTACATTGTACCATACTTCTTGAGCCCAAACTCCATTCTAAGGTACATCATATCATATTTCTGGTGTCCGTGCTCATAACTCTAAGAAAAATTCATTTTATAGTTTCAGTTTCTTGATGTTTTCTAATAAAGTTAAAAGTGAGTGATGGAAAAGTGAGTTGGTAAAGAAAGGGCTGATCAGTTGAGCAGGCTTGATCTTCTGTTGGATTTATAAAGGTCAAGAAGGTAGAAAGGTATTTTAAGGAAGGTAAAATCAGTTCTGTTTTCTTTGTGGTATGTTATTTGTATGTGTGACTGTGTTCCATCTCTTGTGGAACTTTGCCACCATCCCTATCCTGCCTACTTTTTCTCTCTCTCTCTCTCTCTCTCATTCTCCTCTCTCTCTCTCTTTCTCTCCAGCTGGTAATTAACAAGTTGACAGAGACGGGCATCAAAGCTGTTCCTAACCCTCCTTACAGTCTAGACCTTTCTTCCTGTGAGTTTTGGTTGTTCCCCAAGTTGAAGGAGAACATCAGGGACGACAGTCGTTTGAAAGATGAAGGGTGCTTTGGCAAGGGGAAGGAATATTTCCTGTCATGGAGCTCAGATGTTTTGAGGAAGTCTAGAAATAGTATTTTCTAGAAAATATTGCTCAAAGGCAACAGAGTTAATAACATTTTGATGGATATTTCTAATAAAGAATAACAGGAAAGAACTTATTTCAATTTGACTAAATACTGTAATATATATAATGTCGCTGCAGAATTTCTTGACATTTTGAAATATTACAAAAAAAAAGAATGAAATAAAATTCAAATGAAAAATACATGTCTCTTTTTTTTTAATCTTGTTTCAGTAACAAAATATTGAGCAAGATGCTTTCCATCATTTTCATTGGTTTGTTGTTGATGCTTGGCACAGTTGAAGGTACAGTAATGAAGATTTTAACTTAAATAATAATCAATCAATTTTTCTAATACTGATTTACTCTACATTAGTAGAAACGTACTACCAGGTGACTATGGTTTAAGGCAGGTTCTAATATATAAAACAGTTGCCAAAGATAGCCTTATGAAGGTAGTATATTTGTTTAAGTATTTTGTTATTATAATTCTGTTGAAATACACTATTTTTACTTCAGTTAATTTTGAAAATAATGGAAAATATAGTAAAGTAACTTTGTTGTTATTAAGCTGGCATCTGATACATAAATTAACATGAAATTTTGATGGAAAGTTTGAAACTAGATCACTTTAAAACAGGAGGTTTATATTATTAGAAGCAGGGGTGATCATAGGCAGGTTAGTATGAGAAGGATTTAATAACAAGACAGAATAAAGAAGCTCAAGCCTTTATAGTTGGTAGGACCTGATAGAAATTACTTCTAAATCCCAATTAAATCACTCTCTACAACTCAAAAGGGATTATATACAATAGCCACAATAAATAAATAAGGTTATATTTACTGGAAAAAACCCCCAAAAAACCCAAACTACTGAACAAATCGAAAGAGGTAAAAATGGTATTTGTAACCCTAATGGTTAATTTTGTTGTTGAGCACTAACTGAATATTAATTGCTACACAAAAATGATACTGACTTACAACTATCAAAAAATGCATATTTTTTATCGTTCTAAACATACATATTAACATCACACACACAGACTGCTTAGTGTTCTTAATAAAACTTATAAAAAAATTGACAAAACATTGTAGGATTCTATACTATTAGTTGAGTCAAGTTTATTAATCATTTTAGAGTTGACTGGAAAGCCAAGTTTCACCTTAGTGGTTGAGTAAGCTGCTAAGGTGCAAAGTGTCTCAAAGTTCTGTCTCATCATTCTTAAAAGATCGCATGTTAGATGACTAACACTGATGTTTATATGCATACGGTTCTATCATTCCCATCCAACCACAACTGCCTTTTAGTTTCTAAGGTGTGTTCATCAACCACTTTTGGATTATTGTATAAAGGTAGTGTCATTGTTGATGAACTAAATTCTGTGCTGCATTGGTCATAGAAAATTTAACACAAAATTGGAGATAGGTGGTCATTTAAGGGCTGATGGCTGCTGACACAGGCAAATGGTTGCAATCAGATACTGGTTATACTTGATGTATGTATGTATGTATGTATGTATGTATGTATGTATGTATGTATGTATGTATGTATGTATGTATGTATGATGTATGTGTGTGTGTGTGTGTGTGTGTTTGTGTATATATATATATATATATATATATACACAGCTCTCTTCATCCATACACATCACATGACCAGACCAGCACAGTCTTCGCTCTTGCACTCTACATCTGACACGTTTTATACCCAATTTTTAGCATGTGTATATGTATGTATATATTCACAAGCTTGGTGCAGCCATCTGGTTCGCCACACCTCAGTCAAATCGTCCAACTCATGCTAGCATGGAAAACAGACGTTAAACGACAACAATGATGATGATGATGTGTGTGTGTGTATATATATATATGTGTGTGCATGTGTGTGTGTGTGTGTACTGCTAATTTCTTAACAATCTCTATCATCTTTTTTTATCTCTCCCTCTTCCTTCTCTCATTTTAATACTTTGATACAATGTTTTGTTGTCATTAAATATCATTACATAATTTTCCCTACTCTGATTTTCCTTTTCTCTGGCAATCACACACACACACACACATATATATACATATAGTATATATATATATGTATATATATATATATATATATATATATATATATATATATATATATATATATATATATATATATATATATATATATATATGTTTATAGCTGTGGATATCTGTCTGCACATATTCAAAACCAGTATAACACAGTAAAAAGTTTACTTTGTTATGATAAAATTTTAGCTAAGTATATACTTCTGCCAATGCATCCACTAATTATCTATTCTGATCTATAACTCAACAGTAGCCCTCTGTTATGAATTCCAAAAAAATAGACTGAAATGGTTCTGTAAGTTAAATTCTATTCAGTAAAAGTCAAACCAGCAAGTGACCATTCACGTAACCATTTGAACTTTCAATATTGCAGTAAACCTTCCTTTACATACATACCATTGGAGGCCAAGTATAATCTTAAGTCTTCATGCTCAGAATAAAAACAAGCTTCTTACAGCTAGAGAACTAATTGACTGATCCTTTAAGAAATGGAGTAGACTAAAGAAAGCAAATCAGCAATAACAATTAACTGTTATAGATTAAATGTAAACCCCATATTTGATTCCATGATTGCCTTTTTGTTTTGCTTTATCCCCTCCTGTATTAAGTATGAAACTTGAAGTAAAGCAGCATAAAAACAACAGCATATTGAATGATTTGTTGTTAAAAAAGCACATATTGACCTCATAAGAAGGTCACTACTAAAATCTTTTTTCTTGTAATGTGCTTCAAATCTAGTGGCATCCATCTGTAGTTAGAAATCATAGGTGTAAAGAGTACAGCCAGCTAAATGAGCCATCTACATCTGAAATTTGTGCCATCTTATTTCTACTCTATGGGAATTATATCTTGTAATTCTAGTTAAAATAATAATGTATATACAAGAAATTAAAATATTGATTACCGTTTGTAAAAATTGTTCACATTGAGAAACAGAAATTGGAATTTTGAGATTTAAATAAAAAAGCAAAAAGTGAAAATCAAAATTTGAATTGAAAATAGATCCAAATCTGAACATCATTATTTGAATTTTTATT
>NC_042998.1:86671140-86706140 GCF_006345805.1 Octopus sinensis
TTTGATTCCTGTGTTTACATGAGATGTAGAATCTGGATTAAAGATTGTTTTTATTTATGTATATGTACATATGTGTAGTGCTGTGTGTGTGTGTGTTTAATACAATTTACTTTACAAATTTGGTCCTTCATCTAGTACAACTTATTAAAGAAATATTTTCAGCCATTCAATTTGGGGGAGAACTTAGTTATGTAGTATTTTTTCATATTCCTCCTGAAGGAGGTGTCATTCTTTGGAGAAGAGAAAGATCTTAAATTTTCCTTCTCCACATGTATTTAGGTGTTTACTCAGTGGTATCTTGCACAATTCCTCCTGTCAGACATGTTAGTGAATTCTGGCTCATTGCTATAAAGAATTTCCAGTTTCACCTATATAATCTTCCTTGCATGTGGGGCAGGTTATGCAGTATATTACATTCTGCGTCTTGCAGTTCACATCTGCATTTACTTTGAATAAGTGACCACTCTTAAATTTCATTTGTTTGTCTCCCTCTATATATTTGTAGGTGGGGTTACTGCAGATCCCACATCTACCATCTCTGCACTCTTTTACAAAGAATTCAGTTTTAGTTTCTGATGAGAATTTCACTCTTGTTAGTTATTTCTTCAGGTTTTTGTCTTGCTATCTACTGAATTTTATGCAATATTTGTTTAATATGTTTTCCATTTCGGTGCTTTGTATGACTATTGGTAGTTTTGAATGTATGATTTGAAACATGTTGGTAACCCCAAGTTTGTGTGTGTTTATGAAAGGGATAATGTTTTCTTTGTTTTTCGTTTTGGGGGTTCTGAGTTGTGTGATGACCAGTTTCATTGCTCTTGAGACTCCATTTTTTATTAGTTTTAAGTGGGTATTTTTGTTCTAGTAGGAAGATTTTAAGTTCATTTAGTCTTATTTGGCGTGTTTGTGAGTCAGTTACTATGCTGCTTATGCATCTTGCCATACTATATGGGATGGTTCTTTTTATGTGGGATGGGTGGCAGGAGTAGAAATTCAAATATTGGTGTGTGTCGGTTTTTTGTAGTGGATGTCTGTTGTGATGATGGAGTTGTGTATCTTGATGTTGATATCTAGGAAGGGAAGTTCGTTGTGGCTGGTATCTATTGTGAAGTTGATAGATGGGTGCAGTGTGTTGAGGATGTTGTGGAATGTTCGTAGATCTTCTTCTGATCTGTTCCAAAAGATTAAGCCGTCATCGAGGTAGTGTTTCCACTTTTTCTTGATGTCTTCTCTGAAGTCGTGTTCGAAGACTTTCCCTATTTCATCGTATAGTTTGTTCTCAAGGAAACTCATCACCAGGTTGGCATATACATATATATACATACACACACACACATATCTCTCTCTATATAAACGGCAGTTTGTCTGTCTGTGTGTCTGTCAGGTTGTACCCTCACCCTGACCACGGCTTTCAACCGATTCTGATGAAACTTGACATACACATAGCCCAATGTCATAATTCAAAACTAACGCAGCGAAAATTTGGAAAAGTTCCACCAGTTCTGAAAAAATCGATAAATTCGACATGGGGTCGAGAATCTAAGCTTTTTATATGCAACACATTTTCTGTTGTAGTTTTCGCAACTTGCAATCGATTTTCACCAAACTCATGGTGAAGCTTAATGTTACCCCAAGAAACTTAATTCTGCCGTTAGTTTTCCATGCAATACCTTACCATCAGAAAAAATCGATAAAATCATGCTATTTTGGGAAATCGCGTTCAAATTCAAGATGACATATTTTCGACAATATCTTTCACAAATTGGCAGGAATTTTTTTTGAAATTCACAGCGAGCATCATGTCTGCTCCAAGGAGCTATATGATCCTTTTTATTCCAATAGGATACTTTATTACTGGAAAAAATCGGTTAATGAAATCATATGTGGCACACATAGCAAACCGATTTGTGTATTAAACACAAACCACAGACTGTCTAGGGGACGCAACTCGACCTTTTTTAACTCTCGGAACACGTGGGGTAAGTATCCCAAAATGTATAAAAATGTACAAAAACGGCAAAAAAGCGGGCAGCAATGTGAGTGACAACAACGAAAAAGTCAAAAGTGACCAAACTAAACAAAAATATACACCTATCACCAGCCCAACAATAAGGAAAAGGAATAATAGAAATAGGAAGGTCATCTGGTTTACGCCCCTTACTCACCCGAGGTGGCCTTCAATATAGGTAAATATTTCCTAGCACTGATAGATAGACATTTTCCAGTTAACCATGCTTATAGGAAACTCTTCAATAGACACAATTTAAAAATTAGTTTTAGTTCAACTACCAATTTTAAAAACATAATCAATCATAACATACAAAAAACACAAGAAGAAAACAGCTGTTCATGCAGGAATAAAGAATTGTGCCCGCTAAATGGAGCTTGCATGTCCAAGACCATCATATATGAAGCTACCGTAAACTCTATAACACTAAAGACACCGTTTCGACGAAGAAATACGTGGGCCTGACAGAGGGTAATTTCAAGGCCAGGTTCAATAACCACACTTTGAGCTTTAGGCACTGGAACAAAAGAAAAGCGACACAATTATCCAATCATATTGGTCTTTAAGAGATAAAGGTGTCGATTATAACATACAATGGAAGATTTTGGCCAGATGTAAGCCCTATACTAACGGCAGCGGAAGGTGCGGTTTTATGCGACATGGAGAGATGGCTTATCTGGAAAAGCAGCTTAGACCCTACCACATGTCTAAATACAAGGACAGAGCTTTTCGGATCATGCCCACATGTGACTAAATTTCTGTTACGTTTTTGGTCCCCTAAAGAAAACGGATAGAACTGCTTTCTGTGTTATGTCCCAAGAAGATTTATATATTTTTATATATTTTTATGTATTTTTATATAATTTTTATGACGAAAAATGCGAGCGATGTATAAGTACGCAGGCAAAGCAGAGTTATAACAGAGTAATTTCCCTTCATTTGTAACGGTATTTTTTCATAACGTTTTCAAATAGCCAGATAACCGAAGAGATGGTGTTGTGGATTTCCACTTCGGCATCTGAAACTCAGAGTTTTATCTTGACTACCGAGTAATGTAACATATTGTATAGATATATATATATATATATATATATATATATATATATACATATATATATATAGATATATATATATATATATATACATATATATATATATATATATATATATATATATTATATATATATATATATATACATATATATATATATATATATATACATATATATATATATATATATATACATATATATATATATATATATATATATATATATATATATATATATACATATATATATATATATACATATATATATATATACATATATATATATATATACATATATACATATATATATATATATATACATATATATATATATATATATACATATATATATATTTATATATATACATATATATATATATATATATATATATATATATATATATATATATATATATATATATATATACATATACATATATATATACATATACATATATATATATACATATACATATATATATTACATATATATATATATATATATATATATATATATATACATATATATATACATATACATATACATATACATATATATATACATACATATATATATATATATATATACATATACATATGTATATATATATACACAAATATGAGAGAGAATCCACTATGTCGACGCTCTTACTCTAGAGATAGATCCGCAAGGGTCAACCACTAAGAATTGTTCTCAAGAAAAATTTAGCACACTAAGAACGTAAGCGAGCAGGACAAATGAAAAATAACAAAAATATAGATTAACCACATACAATTGTTTCGCTGTAAATAAATTATGCAATTTTACTTCATAATTTACTTACAAATTGCATAATTTAACAGTGAAACAATTGTATGGGGTTAATCTATATTTTTATTATTTTTTCATTTGTCCTGCTCGCTTATGTTCTTAGTGTGCTAAATTTTTCTTGAGAACAATTCTTAGTGGTTGAGACCCTTGCATAAGAGCATCCACATAGTGGATTCTCTCTCATATTTGTGCATTAATAATATCTACTGAATCTCAGTCTTTTATGCGCTAGACCACTGGTGTTTAAATTGATGTTATTAAATTAATATCCAATTTTTTCACCCTCATTTTGGCATATATATATATATATATATAATGTATATGTATGTACACACACACACACACACACACATATATATGAATGTATGCATGTATATATGTATATATCTGCACATATATATGTATATATATGGCTGTATATAGTTAGTTTCTAAACTAAATATATGAACTATATTTGGAATACAAGATAATATAACGGTTTTTACACATGAATATTATGGATTATTGCAGAAGAATAACCAAGACTCTCATCAAAAGCAGTAATTTTTAATTTTTAATTTATCTTTCAAAAAAACACCATTTTATAATTTTACTTCAAATTAAAAAAAAAAACTACCATTTGATATGTTATACAGAATTCAAATTTTATATCTGTATATATAAATGCTTACCAATATAGGATTTCATTATAGGGACAACTCTTCTGTGAAACGATCGTAAGATGCTTTAAATAATTAATTCAAAACTTTTAAACTGTCATATACATTATATATTTATACTTATACATATTTACATATATTTTTATACATATTTATATTTATTTATTTATAGATTTTTTTATACAACAATTATTTTTCACACATATATCTTTCTGAGGAGTTTTTGATATTGATTTCCTAATATAATATATTATTAAAGCATATATATGTGTATGTATATTATATATATATATGTATATATGTGTATGTATATATATATATGCATGTGTATATATATATATATATATATATATATATTATAGATAAGAAAGTTTGTTTGGTAAAGCACGTGGGTGAATATATAAGAAAATAGTAAAGAGTGAAAAAACGACAGAAGGCTTAAATGTTAAAAAATATATAGTCTTGGTGGCAGCTGAAAACATAATTTATGTCATTAAATGCTCGGGCTGCCACCAAGACTACGTGGGGTCCACGGGACTATCACTCAGACGTAGATGCACACTGCATCGACAACAGATTGCATTCCCAGAATATAGAATGATACCTTTTAGTGAACACATTGAGAAATGCGCAAAGCAACTACAACCACAATTTTTAATCTTTCTATTTTACCAATGTACTTTCGGATCATCATCACAAATTAGACTAAATAAGGAAACATTCTTCATTGAAAAGTACAAACCCAGACTCAACTATCCGAACTCAATAATACAGAGAAATTCACACTAAAGGAAAAAAAATTTTTTAAGTGATTATCTCCCTTACACCGGAAGAAATCACTCACTACTTTCCCTTATTTAGAACTCTCCTTAGCAAAAATACAAGGATTACGTTATTAAAAATAAACATTAAGTCACAAGAAATTTGAAGAGCTAACTGCGAAACCGGTATTTCTTTAAAAATTATAAAATTATGTCATTTTAGGAAAGGAAAAAAATTTTTCCCATATTCTCCAGACATTTTGACGCAAATATATATATTTTTAACATTTAAGCCTTCTGTCGTTTTTTCACTCTTTACTATTTTCTTATATATATATATATATATATATATATTATTAGTGAATGGAATAAATGGAGTTGAACGAAGATTGTACAGAATACCTTTTATTACATCTACACATGTTTCGAAGGCCACAAATTTCCAAATTCTGTTTAAATAAGAGTACCGTATTGCGGCTTTCTTCGGTTAAACCTTTGAATAATCTGTTACAAGAAAATTCATCTTCTATTTCAACAATACATATATATATATATATATA
Source organism: Octopus sinensis (assembly GCF_006345805.1). Taxonomy (NCBI): domain Eukaryota; kingdom Metazoa; phylum Mollusca; class Cephalopoda; order Octopoda; family Octopodidae; genus Octopus; species Octopus sinensis. The sequence goes on from NC_042998.1 coordinate 86,676,991, forward strand.
TATATATATATATATATATATACATATACATGTATATGTATAGATATGATGTATATCTCAGTCACAGCAAATTAGAGACCCAGATGTCTGTCAGATACCTCTGAGTAACCATCTATCTATGTGGTCAGAAAATATTTGTAATATTTCAATTCTACAAACTATACAGTCCAATTGAAATTGAGACAAAAATCAGAGAAAGGAACTTTATTAATAAATTCCAACCCAAGCTAAATAAAATATAATGCTAATACTTAGAGGTACTATTTCTACTGCTACGACCACTAACAACAACAACAAAACTAATGATGCTCATGATGACGATAGCTGTAAACTACCAGTCAAGTCAAGAGAAAAGTCAGTAAAAATAATCTTATTTTGGGGTTTAAAGTTCTGTAGCATTCTCTGATATCCTCACTGTTTGAGAGACACGGCAGGAATGATCTCGTTTGAGATTACAGCCATCTTTGGCCGAGCTGTTCCTGTTGTGTCCACTGAATTGATTGGTTGACATGAGGTGCGATTTGTCCCTACTTATTTCGCGCCACTGGCCAAAGCCAACCAATCACGGCCTTTGGTTAAGGTCCCTTCTCCTAGGCTCTGTTGAGCCACCTTACTTGTATATAAGGGAGTGTTCTCAGTATACTTGGGTCTTTGGTTCTAGTCCTTCTAAGGACTAACCTCTGGCCACAGAGCTACTCAACATGTTCCAGTTCCAGTGAGAGACGATCAACCACGACGACGCTAATGTACATCAGCAACAGAGCGCCTTCTATCTCCGCCACCGTCGTCACCATCATTGTACCAACTTCAAGTCGTCTCTACCATCGTCACCATCACCATCGTCCACTTCAGACATGTCCACACCAACTTCACAGATCCATGCTGTTAGAGTGAATCCCTTCACCAAGTAAAAACAGTCCATCCAAAGAATTCTATATTAGGAGAACCAGCTCAGCGATTGAGACCACAACCACGGCTCGACATATTCACCCAACCGGTCTCCCCCCCGAGACGCATCTTGATATTGAACTCTTACATACCGTGTATCTTATGAACTGTAAACCAATTTTCATCATTAACTCTATGCTCTGTACTTTCTGTGTCACGCATTCACCCTTATTGTATCTGTCACACACACGAACACACAGACACAAACACGTGTTGCATGCACACATACACAACACTTGCTAGCGCTCACAACCTTCTAACCTTAACACCATTGTAAATAAAGTCTTATCTATCTCTCAAACAGTGGAACGGCTCGTCGTCTTTCATCTATATTCTGTTGGCACTGCATTGTATAAATTGTATTTATGGCTTATCTTATTTCGTTAGGGATGCGACCATCGCCAACCTCCACATACGGTCATATTTCCTACAGTTCTATTACCACAGCTTCTTCTACCATCACCACTACCACCACCACCACCAACAACAACAACAACAACAACAACAATGATAATAATAATAAAGGAGATGATAATGATGATGATTGAAATATAAAAATCCCTGGAAAATGTTGTTTACAACATTTCTAGAAAGAGCCCTACAATTACTGCCTTGGTCAGGGTCAAAATACAGGTCTCTTGACATGCTCAACAAACTGTGACACCTAAACCAAACACCAATCAACACCAAATTTAGTAAAATCACACACTGAATGGACAGAATACATTTTGAAAAAAATGACATTCTGGAGTCTATACAAATGTATTTAAGGCACAGAGTTCCAGTTTGCTTGACTGGTAAAATCACTCTAGTAAGGGCATCCAGTTACAAAAAGAAATGTTTTCAATAAACGCCATCTTATCTTTCTAGTATGCAAAATTGATTATAAAACATTAAAAATGAAAGAAAAACAAAATGCTGAGAATACCATGAATTTAATGCTATCATTTTTACTCATAGTAAATTTTCTTTTCAGGCACTGTTGTTGTAACTGTTGAAGTGACTGGAAACAATTTCCCTAAATTAATTTTAGTGGGAGATATACTGAAATATATAAAAGTAGTAGATAATCCTTCTTGTACTAATACTGCATCATGTAACAAGTTTGATTTGGTTACCATAAAAGAAATTGACAGAGAAAAAGTTCCGGTATGTACAAAACTTCTTGAAATAATTTCCACATGCTGACATTAATAAATAATGAAAATGAAATAAAATGAATAAAAAACAAAACAGCATTGTTGATAAGGGCATTTTCATTTATCTTTATTTATAAAACTTGTAGTCACTCAGTTGAAAATGGGATGAGACATAAAATGATAAAAAGTTCATTGGTTAATTGAGAATATAGGCCCATTTGAGAGCACACTGTCTGAGAGTGGTGGTAGACTAAAGTAAACACAGAAGGTTTTGCACTTGGTGACTATAAATGAAATGGGGAGGAAAGGGAATTTTGTACAAAATTTAGTCATGTCGACTGAAAAGTGTCAGATATGAGAATTCTTGGACATTAGTATAGATTTTCTTGATAACAAATGAGAAATCTCAGGTGCAATATCTTGCAGATTGTATGAAGTCACAAGTGAAAATCAAGTGTGAAGATTTCAGCTTTCCCTTGAATTGAGTTACAGTTTGAATAATTGCAGCAACAGCCTGGACCTTGCTAAAAGCATCTAAATATCCAGAAACTGGTTTAAAATCGAGCAGCATGTTATGTTTACTATTTCAAAAAGCAGACTGTGTTTTTATCATGATACCAGTGATAGAGGGATAATTACCAGTTGAGCATTGGGGTTGATGTAATCGGTTAGCCACCTTTCCCCTAAAATTTCAGGGCTTGTGTCTACAGTAGAAAGAATTATGTATGATACTGGTATATGCATTATTTCTTTGTGGCTTTTATTGAGAATTTTGATTATATTTACAGAGGAGTTTTCATTTGTTTTAAGTAATGTTTGACAGTTGCAAAAAGTATGGTGGGAAGATGAATAAAGTTAATGTTTTGTTAGAATATTTGAAAATGTGAGGCTGAGGAGATAAAAAGAGGCAGAGAAGGAGTGCTTAAAGGAAGCATATCTGGGGAGGAAGGATTTCAAAATCTGTTTTGTTTGAAGTATAGGGTAAGTTAAGTTGGATGAGGTACTTTTAGCCAACTTGGTGAGAATCAGAGAGTGTGATATTATTAACAATGACATAGAGAGAATATAACTTGATAATTGGGAGAAGAGTATTGTTGAATTAAGGTTTTGCTTATATTTTGCCTGTATCAGACATATATACTATTATTTATGTATTTATAATAAAACATTAATTTCTTGAATAAGAACATAATTCTTTGTATCATTTTTCAGAACGGATTTGTTTTGTTTACTCCTGAGTTTATGGTAAGAATATATACTTCTAATACTTAACTTTTTATGATTGGCTTAGTTGACACATAAATTGAAAGCTGAATTCCTTATATTTAATTCCAAATGTATGTATAGCTTTAATATAATCAGAAAATAATGGGAGAATATGTGATTGTAACTTCATTTAAATTGAAAGAAACTCAATTGGGAATCTGGTCTCATATTTTCTCCTTTAAAATTTTAGAAACCTTAAGTTATTTGAAAACTATCATAAATCTATCAGCAGAAAAACCACCTAGTGAACAGTTTTCTGCTAGCCATTATGATAATGATATGCTTTTCGTTTGTGTGTTCATTCATTTTTATAACTGTTTTTCCATGCTGGTGTGCATAAGGTAAACTGGTTATTGAAGCAATATCTTTTAGCTGAATGTTTTTCCAGATTCTAATTCTTACATATTTTTCAAGGAATCTCATATGTCACATGACTTTGAAGGCATGAAGCAAGTAGAGAAATGCCAAAAAGAATACTGCTTGGATGTTGTGACTTTCAATTAAGCAAGTGCAGATGTAAATAAACTGAGACACACACACACACACACACACACACACACACACACACACACGTGCATGCATGTATACACTCACACACACATTCATGCACATAACTGGTTTCTTTCAGTTTCTGATTACTGAATCCACTCCCAAAATTTTGATTGGCTCAGGGTGATAGTAGAAGATACTTGCCCAAGGTATCATGCAAAACTACTCAGTTAGGAAGTTGACTTCTGAACTGCTTGACTATGTTTGCCCAATATATATATACTATCTGTGACTAAGTTTGCAGGTTGAAGTTTGAACTACGTAGTTGTCTCAGATGCTGCTCTTTAGTATCCTACATTAGTATTTTTTCATAATTTGCAAGACTGATGGATGGCAGTTATAACATAAACCTAATACTATAGGTCACCAATTTTTAGTGAGGAATGTCACCGAAGCAAAAGAGTTCTATGTTTCAAGAAGTTCAGAAGGCATAATCTTTTTTCCCACATAATAATTTATTTTTACATTTTTAATGAACACTGAACAAAGTGCATATGAAGAAATATTTTCCTCTTGTGAATGTTAATGAACATCAACTATTTGTTTAAGAATATGTGTGTAGCAAGACATGATTTAATCTGGCATAACTTACGACATAATTTAAATTGGGTATTTCACCGACTGTAGGATGAATACAGATAAACGCCAGAAAAGGATGCATAGGTTTGAATAAGAACAATGTTAAAGAAGCATAGCTGAATTATAATAAAGACACTAGGACTGTCAAAATTGACAAAGCCTTAAGCTGGTTATAAGAACTGTAATAACATTTCAGCAGGAATACTAAAAGTACAGACAGAGCTGTCTACTTTACCAAAGTTTCCAAATTAGTTATAAACAGTGAACAAGACTTCAGCTGATATATTGTGAAAGCTGCTAGGTTGGGCTAATCAGCCAAGTTTCCAAACAGGTTATAAAAATGGGTAAAACAAAACAGGTATATTGTAAAAGCCACTAAGGTTGCTAGGCAAGTTAAAATTGATAAATCAATGACTACATCTTGTTGACTTGAAGTATCAATAGCAATGAGGTGTTTTCGTCTTGCTGGTCCAACAGCAACGTACTGTTGAGCAGTAGTTGCCACATATATCCTTCCACAATCAGAAGTAAATTGATGAAATTGGCAAAACACAACTGTGCTATGTTGCCACAACAAAATAATGCCAACATGTCTCACTACATTAGTTATGGAAATAGCTCAATTAGAAACAAATTGAGATTAGATAAGACACAGTTCAGTTTTGTGCCAGGGAAAAGTATTATGGATACTTTGTTCCTAATGAGACACTTGCAAGAGAAAGCTTAACTAAAAAAGTAAGCCACTGTACTGTCATCAACATAGAGAAAAAGTTTCTTGCTCTGTAATCAGATGACCACTAAGAAAGCTAGGCGAATGGCTTGGAAGATCCATACTAACTATGTAAAGAAATGCTGTCAGTAAGGTAAAAGTTAACACTTTGTAGAGTTATGTATATATATATAAATATATATATATATATGTATATCATCATCATCATCATCATCTTCACATTTCTTTGAGCTGTGCAAATAATACCGAACTGAGTTGGTGCTTCAATTTAAGTACCTAATTCAACTGAATCTCAATATGTATATATATATATATTCTTTGCATCTCACTGTTGCCATTGTTTTTGATTGAAATCATTTGTTTACATCTTTCTGGAAAATTATGACCAGCTTTGTTAGAAAACTGTTGTTCTTTTTTTAATTTCTGTTCTGTTGTTGCTTGTAGATTTTTAATCACTAATTTCTAAACTTGAGTACACCATTGAAAAATAGAGTGGAGTATTGCCATCCATTTCTCCTTTCTTTCAATGCCTCCTTGGATCTTTCTACTCCTGCAGGGGGTTGGTACTGCATAGTTTAGGAACCACTGGTTTAACCAATACATTAAACAAGTGTTCAGTTAGTGAAATAATTAGATATTTAACCAATTGACTAAGAATAAAGAAGTGGAATTAAACCTGTGCATATGTTGTTCTTATTTGTGTATTGACTCTCCCAAGATACAACTAAATATATATTGAAAAGTAATATTTGTTGCCACTTCAACATGACTTTTTCTCTATGAATTGGTGTTACTACCATTTTTAACCCCAAGAACAGCCATGTTGAAGTGGTGACAAACATTACTTCTCAGTACAGTTACTACTTTCATGTCTTATAGAGATTTTCTAATTAGATATTTTGCTTGTGAAATATATATTATTCAAATTCAATTTGTAAATTTGTCTTATGATAAAATAAGCAGCAATGATAAAATAAGAATCAACAATTTATTTTGTAATGAGTTCATACAAATGATTGCAAAAGTGTTGAGTCATCTTATGTAATGCTTTTTTGTGATGTAAAAGCAGTTTTGCAATGTAAAAGTAGAACTCATGTCTTTGAAATTTTATGGAATTATAACATTTGAATATCTGTTTTTTAAATTCAGGATGGCTCAGTAGGTGGTTTATGTGCCTTAATAATTCTTGATGAAAATGATAATGTTCCAGTTTTCGGAAGTCAATGCTATAAAGCAACAATACCAGAGGTAAGAATTTGACATTTTCTTTCAAAAGATTCTCTCTCGTTCTTTCTCCCTCTCTCTTTCTAATGCTTCATGGAAATGAAGTATTGAACATGACTGCAGAAGGCATAAGAATACTTGAAAGAAATGAGATGCGCATGCATGCTCTACTGGATGTATTAATGTGCTTGTATGACAAAGTGCATATGTGCTGAGAGATAAATTGGGTAAAAGATGTACCAGATGTGGTGTACAAAAGAGAAGACTGCTGATATGGTCTTGTGATGGGTATGGATGAGCACAGCTGCATAAAGAAGTACAGACTGTTGAATGTGGATGGAACTTATGAAAGAAGACGATTCAGGAAAACATGAAATGAAGTAGTGAAGACCAGTGTCAGGTTGTTGAACCTTGCATAAAAGACTGAGCTGATTAGAGATTCAGTGTGCACAAGAAACCTTACCCATCTCATAAAAACAAAATGAGGTATGGAAAGCGCATTGTTAATGCCTGTACCACTGCACCCATCTGTACCTGTCACAACTCATCTTTGCAACACCCATCATACATTCAACCTTCTAACTATGGCCCAAATTCTTCAGCGGAACTACCCATATTCTACCCTTCCTTTTCTGCTACTAGATATCCCTCCCCTAGGAGCCACATCTGTTGTCATCCACCCAACACTCTCAACATCATCCCTTATCATTTTATTTTCTAGGGAATGCCCATTTCCCCTTAACACCTCATATCTACCATCAATGCCCCACAGTTTTGTCCCTCAATGTATCCACCCCTACATGCCTTTCACTTTCATATCTGCTTCTGTGTAGCTTCTTTTTCTCCCATATAATATCTCCCTATTTCTCATCTATATACAGTTTTATTATACCGTTGCTCTCCATGTCCCATTTTTACATATTTCCACCTATCATCACCTTCTCTCTGATCCACTCCTATTTTCCGTTATCCTCCCCATAAACCTGAGATTCACTATTGACCACATCTCCATCCACATTGACAACTCACTGCATTCCCCTCTATCCCCATCTCTAACTGTCTATCACTCTCCTTTCACACTCTCACGAATCTATCCACCCAGAAATCTTTGATTCTCTGTTCTTATTCCCTCTCCTTCTTATAACTTGAGAGTATGTCCTGACCCCTCATCTCCACTGTCTTTTCTCCCTTTGCAGATGGGATAAACACATACCTCCTCTGCAGCAAGACACCTTTTTCTGTCCCTCTATCTTGTCTTTTAACAACTGGAACAAAGACACCTCCTTCAGCACTGTACCTAAATCTTTCGAGGGGTCTTGTCTTGTGAGTTACTGGTGACCATAGAAACCATGCCAAAGTAGACATTGGAGCTAGGCTTAGTCATTTGGTACAGTGCCATTGAACTGTCCAACTCATGCTGGCATAGAATACTGATGCACCCTTAGCAATACTCTACCATCTCATTTAAATTGTGATCCCTGTACCTTGAGGGTATAGCCTGACATTTCACTACCATCTCTCTTCTATTCTGTTTTGCACTCTCACCCTCTTGCTCACTTCCACACACTCTCTCATTCTTGATCATGCACTCTCTCTCTCTCTCTCTCTCTCCCTCTCTATTGGGTAACAATACATCTCTTCTACAGCAAGACAGCTGTTTCTATCCCTTTGTTACACTGTAACCTCTCATCACCTGGCACAAGGCTACATCAAACGATCTTTGTCCTGCAAGTTACTTGGTTACTCTCCAGTGCTGGTACTTCCACTCCACACTGTAATGTGGATGATACTTGGAAGGGCATTCAACTGTAAAAACCATGCCAAAAGAGGCACTGGTGCCACAAAAAAAAAACACTCAGTTCACTCTGTAAGATTGTTGGTGTTAGGAAGCACATCAAACCATAAAAATCCTGCCCAAATATACAGTGAAGCCTGGTATATTTTTCTGCCTACCCAGCCCCTTTCAAATCGTCCAATGCATGCTAGCATCGAGAATGGATGTTAGATGATGATGATAATGTATGTATGTATGTATGTATATGTATGTATATGTATGTATGTATATGTATGTATGTATGTATGTATGTATGTATGTATGTATGTATGTATGTATGTATGTATGTATGTATGTATCAAGGCATGTTAACACATTGGATGCCAGAACTGGCTAGGTACCATAACATGACGTTTACAGTGAGGTAGACAACAATGAGGTATCATGTGTTAGTGTATGCTGTAGATATGAAGATATGTAAGTGCCAAATCCAATTTGAACAGTAGGTTTCAAGTATGGTATAGGTGTAAAAAGAACACAAAGGGGGCTAAAATTTACTACGCCTGTTTAAGGAGAATTCTATGGATGCATTTATAGATTATATCAGCATAAATCCACCATCTTCAGGCGAAAGTTTTAAACAGGTATAAACAGGTAAGCTGAAACACAAATTTAGATGCCACAAATCCAGAAAGTTGGCTGAACTAGGCAATGAGGACATAATATAATGTAACTCATATAGTTTCGAGGTCGTTAAATTAAGTACCACTTGCATATTGACAGGCCCCCTCCCTAAAAATTTTGGGCTTTGTGCCTTGAGTAGAAAAGAATATGATTTAACCCACCTTGGATTTTCTAAAAAGCTATTTGTTTCCTTTGAGGAAAATTTTTCCCTCATTGAGTAAACATTACCAATACACATAGGATAAGAATTTCTTTTTCAACCTTATCAAATCTAAAATGCATTATAGCTGGTATAAATCAGTGAAATATCAAAAAAACCATTTCAATAAAGATAGCATCAATAATAATGATAAAAATAATCATAATAATAATAATAAACATCCTGATGCAATACTAGGCACTGGTTTTCATGGTTTCTGATCTTAACATATTGGAAGTGTTATCATGTACATGTGTTGTCATAGTATAAAAGATAGTCTACTACAAAAAAAAACACAGATTTGCTTGTCACTTCTTTGACCTTAACCAGTTGAGCATGTCCCTTAGTGGCTGATGATATATGCATCTCTGATTATGAGTAAAAGTAGTGGGGATGCATCATAGCCATGTGCAGAGAGGAATTCTCTGGGGTTTAAATAATTTCCCTCTGGAAACATGGGTGTTTCTTTCAACATCCTTAAACAACCCTTATTCAGGGGCCTTTTGAGTAGGATGAGTTACTTGACCTGAAGAAAATTCTAACTGGGTCTCAACTGCAAGGTTATGCACTGGTTATCTTGTCATGTTGCATACATATGGTTATGATACATGTGCCTAGTGTACTCTTATCAGACAGGTAGTCATAATAGGTATACTTGGCTTTGTACATTTTATCTCACTGTCACTTAGATAGTATGCAGTGCTCTCTCATTCAATAATAATAATAATAATAATAATAATAATAATAATAATAATAATAATAGTATGGAGCAACGAAAAAGAGTTTAATGCTGAGGCTGACTGGATAGAACGTGAGAATTTGAGACTGGATGAACTTGAAGAACAGAAATGGGAAGCAATAGGAATAGAGGAGCTAAGGTGTGTCCTTAGGAAGGCTCATAAATGGAAAACCCCAGGACTGGATCGGATCCCTAACTTTTGGCTGAATTGTTTGACAGAGGTACACGAAAATCTCGCTGCATCTCTGTCTGATGTCATTCAGAACCCAGAGCAAATACCTGCTTGGCTGACTGAAGGAACCACCTACCTATTACCTAAAACCGAAGACACAAAAAACCCAAAGAATTACCGGCCAATAACATGTCTCAACACCACCTACAAAATCCTCACATCCATAATAACGGAGAGAATGTACGCTTTCCTTGAACAAAACTCTATCCTTCCACAAGCTCAAAAAGGTTGTAAAAGAAACTCTTATGGGTGCAAAGACCAATTGCTCATAAACAGAATGATTGTAGAGAATTGCCGGAGCAAAAACAAATACCTGAGTATGGCATGGATAGACTACAGGAAAGCGTATGACAGTGTCCCACATAAATGGATACTCAAGGCCCTTGAGATATACAAGATCTCTCCTGTCGTCTCAAAATTCTTAGAGAATAGCATGACCATGTGGAACACACGTCTCTTTCTAAGCCATAGTAATGGGATGAGCCAGTCCAACAGCATCAACATCAAACGAGGCATCTTTCAAGGTGACTCCCTCTCTCCATTACTTTTTTGCATGGCACTGATCCCACTCTCAAACGAATTGGATAGTACCAGATATGGGTACAAAGTTTTTAGTAAGTTAATAAACCACCTTTTCTATATGGATGACCTAAAGCTGTTTGCCAGGAATGACCAAGAGTTAGAAGGGCTGCTAACAACTGTTAAAGAGTTTAGCAATGATATCGGAATGGATTTTGGCCTTGATAAGTGTGCTAAAGCAACTTTTGTAAGAGGCAAGCTCAGGCAAACAGCTTCTGTTAAATTAGATATTGACACTACCATCAAGGAACTTGACCCACAAGAAAGTTACAAATACCTAGGAATCAATGAAGGAGATGGTATACATCATGCTACTATGAAGGAAAAAATAAGAAAGGAATACTATAGGAGAATAAGGCTTGTACTGAAGACTGAACTCAACTCCAAAAATTGCATTGAGGCCATTAATACCCTGGCGCTTCCAGTAGTCCAGTACAGTTTTAACATCATTAACTGGAACCTTACGGAACTCCAACGCTTTGACAGGGAGACAAGAAAATTACTGACATCCAAGAGCATGCACCACCCTAAGGCAGATGTAGACCGCCTGTACCTACCTAGAAGCAGCGGGGGGAGAGGAATGATGCAATTAGAGCTGTAGGAATGAACAGGTACCTATCTAGTACAAAGGACTGGATGCTGTGACTTGTGTGCGAATACGAAAGCAGCAAAAAGCTGCATTCTATTGTCAAGGAAGCCTATATGTTTGAAAGGGAACTAGACATTAACCTTGAATCAGATGAAGAGCTGGAAACCACTGCTACCAAGCAAGCAAAGCGAATCAAGCAGACTGCAAAAAAGAACGGGCAGAATCAAATTGAGAGGCGGTGGAGCCAGAAGCCCCTGCATGGACAATATATTCTCCGAAGCCAAAATGCTGATGTAGACCAAGCAACAACCCATCAGTGGCTGAAGAGTTCTGGATCGAAAGCAGAAACTGAAGGCTTCATAATGGCAGCACAAGATCAAAGCTTGTTTACCAGAAATTACTGGGCTAACGTTCTCCGAAACGGTACTGACCCTAAATGCAGATTCTGCGACACATTTGACGAAACGATAGACCATCTCGTTTCAGGATGTCCTGTGCTGACACCAAACGAATACAAAAATCGCCACGATAGGGTAGGACAGTATATACATTGGAAGATATGTAAATACTACAAATTCGACACTCCTGCTAACTGGTATGAACACCATCCTCAGCCAGTTGTTGAAGGTAAGGATGTCACCATCCTCTGAGATTTTCCAGTCAACACTGACAGAACGATCAAGGCTAATCGACCAGACATAATTGTTAAAGACAGGGAAGAAAATACCTGCAGACTAAGAGAGGTAAGTGTCCCCACTGATAAAAATGTATCTGTAAAGGAATTTGACAAACTTAGTAAATATAAGGACCTGGAAATCGAAATACAAAAGATGTGGAATCTTAAAACAAAAACTGTTCCTGTTATTGTAGGTGCCCTAGATATGATAAAAAAGGGATGTCAGAAACACCTAGACAATATCCCTGGAGAACCATGTCTCAAGGAAATCCAAAAGATTGTGCTAACAAGTACTGCCCACATCCTTAGAAAAACTCTATCAATGTAAATGTTTGTGTTTGTATTACATGGAGATATTTCTCTACTTCCCCTCCCCAAGCTTTCAGCTATATTTCAACAACTCTTAACCTTCACTTGCCCTAGGGCGCTGGGTGTACCCCGGCAAGTGATTGCATCAAACATGCAGATTAAAAGTAAATGATAATGATAATGATAATAATAATAAAGTAAAGGGATACAGAGAATGTATATTAGGAGTATTAGAATCTGACAAAGTACTACCTACAGAAATGGAAGTGAAAATTGAGAAGGAGTACAATAGAAGGGTGAGGAAGCTAAGGAACTGAAAACGAAATGGTCTGAATCTAGAGAAAGCTGTAAATACTTGGGCAATATCATTACTTGGATATTCAGCAGCTTTTGTAGATTGGACAAGATCTGAATTAGCAAAGTAAAATGTGTTTGAACAATTGGTTGGTGGGTGGGGACAAAAGTTTTTGCATGGCAAATATGTGACCTGTTATGAACAAGCTGATGTAGACCAGAAGCACATGCATCAGTGGTTATGGCACTCAGGGCTAAAGGCACAGAGTGAAAGCTTTATCCTGGCTGCTCAAGATCAAAGCTTATTGACCCAGAATTTCCAAGCCAATGTGATGTGAACAATCTGGTGTCTTTATTTTAAGGGCCTACAAATGTATGTAGTGAGTCTCTTTACCCTAGGTGTCAGGAAGACACTTAGCAAGAAACAAACCAAATTAAAAGAAGTTAATAGTAATAATAATAATGATAATAATAATGATGATGATGATGATGATGATGATGATGATGATGATGATGATAAGGGGGCGGTGGTGGTGGTAGAGAATTGCTACCAAAGCTCTCAAACAGTATAAAAACTAACAACATAATCATGATATTTAATGTTGCTCTTAGACAGATCATAAGAAATGAGAGAAATGACTTTACAACCTTAAATAACCTCATCTCTTCCACTGCTAAAGTTGTAACTGCTCGATTAAGTATCAAGATGACACAGAAAAGGACCAACCATGTCACTAGACCTTTTGAGTGGAAAGTAGCAATACAAAAAAGAGATTGAATTTTTGTAGGTGGACGCATCAGTTCTGGATGAACTTGCTAACGGAGTAAACAAGCTAGAAAAATCAAGCAAAAATATAAAATCAAAAGATTTTATAAACCTCCCTAGGAACTAGTGAAACAACCAAGGAGCTAGTGAAACAACGAATACAACTGAAAGCCCAATGACTCAGAAGGCATGACAAAAGAATCAAATTTTATTGACAGAACAAAGTATTCAAGACGGATGCAAAGAAATTTTATAGGGAAACTGGCAGATTAAGACAGAAGTAAAGGAGCCACCTAAGACTAAGGAAATGGCAGAGTTCTGGAAGAAGATATGTTGAAGTGCATAAATGGGAGGCAACAATAGTAGAAGAGCTAAGATGTGTTCTTAGAAAGTCTCAGAAATGGAAAACCTCAAGACTGGATCAGATCCCTAACTTCTGGCTGAATTGTTTGACAGAAATACACCAAACTTTCACTGCATCCCTCACTGATGTCATCCAGAACCCAGAGCAAATACCAGCCTGGTTGACTGAAGGAATAACATGCCTTCTACCAAAAACTGAAGACAACAAAATTCCAAACTACCAACCTATCTCAGCATCACCAACATATCTCAGCATCACCTACAAGATTCTCACATCCATACTAACTGAAAGAATATACACTTTCCTGGAACAGAACTCTATTCTTCCACAAGCTCAAAAAAGTTGCAAAAGAAATTCTTACGGATGCAAAGATCAATTACTCATAAATAAAATGATTGTAGAAAATTGCTGGAGCAACAAGAACCTGAGTATGGCATGGATAGACAACAGGATGGCATTTGATAGTGTGCCACGTAATTGGCCAATCAAGGTCCTTGAGATATACAAGATCTCTCCTGTCATCTCCAAATTCTTACAAGGTAGCATGGCTAAGTGGAATACACGTCTCCTAAACCATAGTAATGGTATGAACCAATCTAACATCAACATCAAACGAGACATCTTTCAAGGTGACTCCTTCTCCTCATAATTCTTTTGCATGGTTCTAACCCCAGTCTTGAACTGAGTAACACCAGGTATGGGTTCAAAATGTAAATTATCTGTTTTATATGGATGATCTGAAGCTAGATGATGAATAGCTAGTAGGGCTGTTAAGAACTGTTAAAGAGTTAAACAATGACATCAGGACGGATTTTGGCCTTGATAAGTGTGATAAAGCAACTTTGGTAAGAGGCAAGCTCAAGCAAACAGCTTCTATTAAATTAGATACTAACACTACCATCAAGGAGCTTGACTCACAAGAAAGCTATAAAGACCTGGGGATAAATGAAGGAGATGTTATACAACATGCTGCTATGAAGGAAAAAATATGAAAGGAGTATTACATAAGAATACAACTCATACTACAAACTGAACTCAACTCCAAAAATCGCATCAAAGCCATGACACTTCCAATAGTCCAATACAGTTTTAACATCATTAATTGGAATCTTACAGAGCTCCAATGCCTGGACAGGAAGACAGGAAAACTACGAACTAATAAAAACATGCACCACCCAAGAGCAGATGTTGATTGTTTGTACCTACCTAGAAGTATTGAGGAAAGAGGAATGATGCCAGTAAGACCTCCACAATAGCAATGAACAAGTACTTATCTGGTACAGAGGACTGGATGCTGTAGCTTGTGTGCAAACATGAAAGCAGCACAAAAATCACATTCTGTTGTCAAGGAAGCTTGAAAATTCACAAGGGAACGTGGCATTAACCCTGAATTAGATGAAGAACTTGAAACCAATGTCACAAAGAAAGCAAAACAGATCAAATAGACTGCTAAAAAAAGACAGGCAGAAACAAACTGAAGAGCACTGGAACCAGAAGCCTCCACATGAATAGCATATACTTTGAAGCCTAAATGTTGATGTAGACCAAGTAGCAACCCATCGGTGGCTGAGAAGCTCAGGACTGAAAGCAAAGACTGAAGGTTTCATATTGGTGGCACAAGATGAAAGCTTGCTAACTACCAGGCTAATGTTCTTCAAAACGGTTCTGACCTTAAATGCAGATTCTGCAATGCATTTGATGAAACAATAGACCATCTTGTCTCAGGATGTCCTGTGCTGACACCAAAATGAATACAAAATCACCATGATAGGGTAGGACAGTATTTACATTGGAAAATATGTAAACACTACAAAATCAGCACTCCTGCTTAGTGGTATGAACATCAGCTTGAGCAAGTTGTTGAAGGTAAAAATGTCACTATCCTCTGGATGACCAGACATAGTCATTAAAGACAGCGAAGAAAATACTTGTAGCCGAATATATGTTCTACTGATGAAAATATATCTGTAAAGGAATTTGACAAATTAAATAAATATAAGGACCTGGAAATTGAAATACATAAGATGTGGCATCTTAAAGCAAGAACTGTTCTTGTTATTGTGGGTGCCCAAAGTATGATAAGAAAGAGATGTCAGAAACATCTAGATAATATCCCAGGAAAACCATGTCTCAGAGAAATCCAAAAGATTGTGCTGACAAGTACTGCCCACATCCTTAGAAAAACCCTATCAATTTAAATGTATGTGCTGTATTACATGAAGATATTTTGCTACTGCTCCTGCCACTTACCCTCCCCAAGCTTTCAGTCATACTATGATACCTCTTATCCTTCACTTGCCCTAGGATGCTGGTTGTGTCTTGGAAAGAGATTGTAACAAACCTGCAGATAAAAAGTAAATAATAATAATAATAATAATAATAATAATAATAATAATAATAATGATAATAATAATAATAATAAGAGGAGACACCGGGGACGTTTAAGATGTAAGAAGGAAAATACAGAGCTCCGAAATCTATCCACAAACATCGAAAACAAGGACACCCTATGGAGCCAAAGATTTACTAACAAAGAATTGGACTATATCCGAGTAAGTAATACGAATTGAAATTTATTACTATTTTCGAAACGAAATGATGCATTTTGACTTGATATTATCTCCACCTCTAACACAACACATGTAAACATGCGTGGAACAACACGATCATCCCCGACCTCAAACACCATGTACAAAGGAACTACGAAGAAATTAAATGCCACCGATACTATTCAACCCAAGAATAACAATCGAGCGGTACGTACATTAAACCTACAACAAAAAATGTATGAAAAACTACATGTGCGAAATAATGTGACAACAGAAATAAACGGACCGGTACCCTACGAAAATGACGACCGTCAAAATAATGGGCTGGACGTTGTACCTCATGTCCCGCAATTAAAACCCAAAAGACGTAAATGGACACGTGAGGAATACATTTCTATCTTACGCGCATACTTCACAGCAATGCTCTACCCACAAAATGAAAATACAACAACACATACATATAAAATATGGAAGGAAAATAATAGAAATATAGACTTGGATACAGCAATGAACCCTAATAAATTAGCTAACGTACGAAGATACATTCTCAAAGCCAAAAAAATATCAGAAATAGAAATAGAACATTTAAAAGAAAAAATACACCAGGAAAATGTAGATAGAAGCCACACAACAATGCCCAATAATATAAACACTGAAACTGTAAAACACGAAGACAAACGCAACATTCCCAACAAACACGATATAAACAACGAAGGGGAGCCTAATGATTATGATAATATAAAAAATAAAATAATCAAAGAACTGAAAACCACAGAGCCCAAAATGGACCACCGACCATACCTCCCAAGAATAAAAATAAACGCAATAACAACACCAATTATAAACCACATAAACCTAGCCATCACTGAACTAGCCACTGAAACAAAAAAAAGTGATATCACTGAACTAAATGACTTGATATACGCAGCAGCCACTGCAGCCACAAAAGAAGCTGGATACTCACCCAAACCCGCCCAACAGGAGTACCACCACCCAAACAAACCCTGTGGATAAATAACATCCAAAACAAAATAAAAAAAATTAGAAAAGACCTGTCGATTCTTAATGAAATCAGCAAACAAGCAACGCTACTGAGCAACAAAAAGAGAACAAAAATGCTCCGCAAATATAACATCACAGAAAAAGATTTGCCGGAGATAAAAGAAAAGCTGAAGCAAGATATCCTTGCCAAAGCTCAAAGGATCCGCCGGTACGAGAAACACCAACGCTTCTTTGAACAGAACAAAAAGTTCAACTCCGACCCCAAAAAGTTCTACCAAGAACTGGGCAAAAATAAAATAGAAGTCACTGCAGCACCAACGGCAGAAGAATTGGAAGAATTCTGGAGAGAAATATGGTCGGCGAACGAACAGCCAAAAAAAAGGAGTATGAAAATAACAAACTCGGCATCTGAACAACTTTGGACCCCCATAACAACTGAAGAGGTCACCCAGGCACTGCAAAAACTAAGCAACTGGAAGGCACCTGGGCATGACAAGATCCCCAACTTCTGGTTGAAATATCTAACAGGAATGCACAAAAAGCTGGCTGAAAACTTTAACAGCATACTAGCAGAGCCAGAGACAATGCCTGAATGGCTCACGAAGGGGAAAACCATCTTAATTCCCAAATCAAATGAAACAACAAAACCAGAAAACTACAGACCAATAACCTGCCTCCCTACTATGTTCAAGGCATTTACTGCAGTGATATCGCAAAGGCTGAACAAGCACCTGGACGAAAACAAACTGTTCCCAGAAGAGCAGAAAGGATGCCGCAAGGGCTTATATGGCTGTAAAGATCAACTAATGATTAATAAAGCCGTAACTGAAGACAGCCACAGAAAGAAGAAAGGCCTCAGTATGGCCTGGATTGACTACAAAAAGGCGTTTGATAGCATCCCCCACACATGGATCCTCGAAACACTAGCCATTAACAAAGTAGCACCAACAATCATAAAATTCATAGAGCACTCTATGAATAAATGGCAAACAGTCCTACACCTCCAAACAAAAGAGGGACTCATGAAAACCAAAGACATCCCCATTAGAAGAGGAATATTCCAGGGACACACGCTCTCTCCACTCCTTTTCTGCTTGGCACTGTCACCTCTATCTGATATGCTAAATAGAACTGGATGCGGATATAAATGTTACGGCAAAACGATCAGCCACCTTTTATATATGGATGACCTAAAACTATACGCTGCAAATGACAACCAGCTGGAAACACTATTAAAGACAGTTCATGGATTTACCAAAGAAATAGATATGAAATTTGGATTAGAAAAATGCACCAAAGTAACCATGAAAAGAGGAAAATTAGTTAAGAGTAGCAACATCACACTAGATAAAACCAATGAAATAAAAGAATTAGACCAAAGCTAAACTTACAAATACTTAGGAATCCATGAACTAGATAAGACACAACACACACAAATGAAAGAGAAAATAAAAAAAGAATATTATAGACGAGTTAGATCAATACTAAAAACAGAGCTCAATGCTAAAAACAAGATAATAGGTATCAACACTTTAGCTGTCCCAGTTATAAGTTACAGCTACAATATCCTTAACTGGACACGAAATGAACTGACCAAAATAGATAGGAAAACAAGAAAAATAATGACAGGATCTAGAATGCATCACCCAAAATCTGACATAGAAAGAATATATATACAACGTATAGAAGGTGGTAGAGGCCTTATACAGCTGGAAAACTACTATAAAATAACCACCATAGGACTGCAAAATATCTACTTCAGAAGGAAGGAAAACTGATCCAAATAGCAGCAAAACATGAGCAAAACAAAAAACTGTCCTCAGTATTTAAGGAAGCTGACAAATACAAACAAGAAATCATACCACCTAATAAACACAAAGAAGAAGAAGAAGATGATGAAGAAACAACAAAAGCTATAAAACAAATGAAATCCAAACTAAAAATAGAACAGCAACGAGCCATGATAAAACGATGGCAAGAAAAGCCCCTTCATGGTAAATACTGCACTAAACTAAACGCAAAAGAAATAGACAAAGAAAAATCCCAGCAATGGTTGAGAAGCTCAGGACTCAAAGCAGAAACAGAGGGATTTTTAATTGCAACACAAGACCAAAGCCTCCTCACCAGAAATTACCAAAAACATGTAATGAAAAGAAATATTACAAGTAACTGCAGAATATGTGGAGATGGACAAGAAACAATAAATCATATTATCTCTGGCTGCCCAGTCCTGGCTAAGAAGGAATATATTCACAGACATGACAGAGTTGGAACTTACATACATTGGAAGCTATGCCAACATTATGGAATAACAACAGAAAAAAGATGGTATAGGCACACACCAGAAAAGGTCACAGAAAACGAGAAAGCAACCATACTCTGGGATATGCCGATACACACAGATAGAGAAGTTAAGGCCAACAGACCAGATATAGTTCTCAGAGATCATGAAGAAAAAAAATGCTTTCTAATTGATGTATCAATACCGGCAGATGACAACGTGTCTCTAAAAGAAATGGAGAAACTCTCAAAATACAAAGACCTGGAAATAGAGATAACCAGAATGTGGAACCTGAAAACAGAAACAATTCCTATCATAGTAGGTGCATTAGGCATGAAAAAAAAATATTCAGACAAATACATAACAAAAACACCAGGACTTACAAACACATATAACATACAGAAAATTGCACTACTAGGCACTGCACACATCCTACGCAGAACACTTTCCATACAATAACCATCAGAGCATCACAACAAATCACAGCACATACCCAAGGCACACAGAGCTGCGCTCGGTAGTGAAGTGAAAGCACGCTATAAAAAATAAAACTACTGAATAATAATAATAATAATAATAATAATAATAATAATAATAATAATAATAATAATAATAATAATAATAATAATAATGATAATAATAATAATAATAATAATATTAATAACTTCCCTGATGCAGCACCAGGCAGTGGCCCTTATGGCTTTTGATCTTAACTGATTGGAAGTACTATCATGTACATTGTTTTGTCTTGGTATAAAAGATGGGCTACAGCAAATATTCTGCTCAATACCACAGATTTGCTTGTGAGTTGTTTGACCTTAACCAGTTGATGGCTGATGATATGTGCATCTCTGATCACTAGAAGAAGTATTGGGGAGCATCATAACCATGTGTTGAGAGGAATTCTTTGGGGTTTGAATAAGTCACCTCTGGAAACATGGGTGTTTCTTTCAACATACTTAATAAACTTTAATCAGGGATCTTTTGAGTGGGATGGGCTACTTGACTTGAGGAAAATTTTAACTGGGCCCCACTTGTAAGGTTATGCACTGTTACCTTGATATGAGATCACCATGTTGCACATGTATGGTTGTGATGCACACGCCTGGTGCACTTGTATCAGGTGGGTAGTCATTATAGGTATATTGGGCTTTGTATATTTTGCCTCAGTGTCACTCTCACTCTCTCACTCAATAATTATAATGATGATCCTGGGCTTGGCTAAAAGAAACAAAAATGTTGCAGAACAATGCAGAGAAACTACTAAAGAGAAAGAATAAGAAACAGATAGTCAAGTGTGGAATAGGAGAAAAGGACAAGAATGAAATTCAAAGATTGAAGAAAACCTTTGTAAGAGAGCCACTGAAGATATATGGGGAACAAAATCCTAGGTTTGGCTAAAAAAATAGGGCAAAAAAAAAGAAACAGAAAACCTAATTGTAGGTGATAGAAGCAAAGAATTTGAGGTAAAATGTACATGGGAAGAATGTATCAGAAAATTGTAGAATCTGTGACAAGACAGTGGCATGCATTGTTGCAGAATGTCCCCAGTTAGCACAGGAAGCATACAAGAAATGGAGGCATGGTGAATTTTTGCAGTGGAAGCTTTGCCTGAAATGATTTGAAGCTGGAAACACATGGTATGAACATGGTATACAAAAGGAGTAGGGTTCAACAAACTTGTCGAAAACTCCCCATGACAGACAGTTTATAAGAACTGACACAAATGCTTATTTGGAACTAAAAAAAATAATATATCCAAATGACATTGAGCTCTTTAGGTTAAAGCCAGACAAAAGGAATTTGTGAAGGTCTTTCATTAATGATGATTTTTCTGACAAGGCAGCTGAATCAGCTGACCGTCTCAAAATTCAAGGTAATTGACCTTCTTCTATTTTGCTTCTCTGCTAAATATAGTCGTTTTCAGAGTGGAGTGTGTGAATATATGTAACCAAAATGTTTCATCCTGATAATATCTAGATAGAGTATTTGTTAGGTCAGAGGATAGGGATACTGTAGGGTTGCCACAATACAAATTGGTCAGCTACACAGACCACAAGTTTGTGATGATCTGCACAGTCCAGTTAGATAGGACTCATAGACAAGGACTCGTAACCAATGTCCAGTGACGTGAGGACCAAAGAACTGAAGTATTCTGGATTGCAAGACAGTGTGTGAGAGAAAATTGTGATGTCACAGGAGAGAAATGTGTCTGCATGGATGATGGTGTACTTGCTTTAATGATTCAGAAAAGAAAGAGGCTTGGAGGAGCCATTATGAAAGACTGCTGAACGTGGAGAATGAATGGGAGGAGGAGAGCCTGCCAAATGTTGACCAAGTAGAGGGACCAGCTATCTGAATAGACAGCATCCCGGTAGATAAAACAATTAAGGATATGAAGCCAGGAAAAGCCCCCGGCCCATCAGAAATCTCTGCTGAGAAGCTTAAAACATTTGTTGGTGTGGGCTATGGCCTAGTCACCCATATCATAAACCAGGTAGTCCGTGATGGTAGCAGCACCATAGTTAACTGCTACAAAGGTAAAGGTGATGCTTCAGATAGAAATAACTACAGGGGTATCAAACTGCTGGATCAAGTGATGAAGGTCATGGAGAGGGTCATAGCCCAACTAATTAGGGAGAGAGTCTGCCTAGATAAGATGCAGTTTGGTTTTGTGCCAGGTAGAAGCACCACTGATGCTATATTCCTGGTATATCAACTGCAGGAGAAATACCTAGCCAAAGATAAACCCCTATATTTGGCTTTCGTGGACTTGGAGAAAGCTTTTGATAGGGTCCCCCAATTTC
Organism: Octopus sinensis; assembly: GCF_006345805.1. NCBI lineage: Eukaryota > Metazoa > Mollusca > Cephalopoda > Octopoda > Octopodidae > Octopus > Octopus sinensis. Next base: position 86,699,270 of record NC_042998.1, read on the forward strand.
TTATCTGGTGGGTGATGCAGAAACTGGGGATTGACGAATGGTTAATAAGGGCTGTACAGGCCCTATACTGAGATGCCGTTAGTAAGGTTAAGATTGGAAATGAGTATAGTGAAGAATTCCGGGTAGAAGTAGGGGTCCACCAAGGATCAGACCTCGGCTCCATCTTATTCATCATAGTCTTCCAGGCAATAACAGAGGAATTCAAAGCAGGTTGCTCCAGGGAACTCCTCTGTGCTGATGACCTGGTCCTTATAGAAGAATCACTACCAGAACTAGAGAAGAAATTTCAAGTGTGGAAGCAAGGTTTAGAATCAAAAGGCCTTAGAGTCAATGGTAACACCACAGATGATCAGAAAATAGTGTTTCACATGCTAGAGGGAGAAACTAGAAGTAGCTGATAGCTTCCATTACCCAGGTGACCAAATGTGTAGTAGGAGTGGATGCTCGGAGAGTGTTATCACTAGAATAAGAATAGCCTGGGCAAAGTTCAGAAAGCTTCTACCCCTACTGGTGACAAAGGGCCTCTCGGTCAGAGTGAAAGGTAGATTGTATGATGCATGTGTATGAACTGCCATGCTTCACGGCAGTGAAACATTGGCTGTGACTGCTGAAGACATGCGTAGGCTCAAAAGAAATGAAGCTAGCATGATCCACTGGATGTGTAATGTCAGTGTGCACACACGACAGAGTGTAAGCACCCTGAGAGAAATGTTAGACACAAGAAGCATCAGATGTGGCATGCAGGAGAGATGTTTGAGTTGGTATGGTCATGTACTACGGATGGATGAGGAGAGATGTGTGAAGAAGTCCCACTCCCAAACGGTTGAAGGAATCCGGGGTAGAGGTGGACCCAAGAAGACATATGATGAGGTGGTGAAGCATGACCTTTGAACTAGGCCTCACAAAGGCAATGACAACAGACCAAGACCTCTAGAGGCATGCTGTGACTGAGAAGACCTGACAAATAAAGTGAGTCCACAGCTGTAACCTACACCAGTGTCGCATAACCAGCCCACTCAAAAGTACCTTGGATCAAAAGGCAATGTGCTGCACTTGAATAGACCTATTGAGTTGAGACCTGTTGAGTCAAGTACATCAACATCAACAGCAATATCACAATCATATCAAATGGAAATTGTAGATGTGAGCCCTGTGCTGGTAGCACGTAAAAAGCACCATCCGATTTTCGTCGATGTCAGCCCCTCTGGCTCCTGTGCCAGTGGCACATAAAAAGCACCCACTACTCTCTCGGAGTGGTTGGCATTAGGAAGGGCATCAAGCTGTAGAAACACTGCCAGATTAGATTGGAGCCTGGTGCAGCCTCCTGGCTTCCCAGACTCCAGTCAATCTGTCCAACCCATGCCAGCATGGAAAGCAGATGTTAAACAATGAGGATGATGGTGTTAAAATCTTACATCCAGAGATAAGGTGCATCACTGTTTCAATCTCATCATTGTAGTATGGGCACATTAAGTCTACTCCCATTTTTCATTATATTGGATTGGTAGTTACTGGTCAATAAGCTTTGATCTTGAGCAGCCTGAAGAAAGCCTTTGCTCTCTGTGAAGGCTCTATCTTAGCTGTGAGTGTTTGTGTGTACATATATATATATATATATATATATATATATATATATATATATATATTTGTTATTTATTTAAAGGACAAAATACATAGATATACATATATATATATAAATCCATGTACGTGTGACTTTGTATCTGTGTTGTAACATTAAGTTTTCATACACTCTACCCCAATGAATCAATAAAGCTGTGCGAAAACTTAATGTTACAACACAGACACAAACAAACATGCGCACGCATACACACACATGTATGTATATATACTGAATATATATATATCCTTAAATCCTTAAATCCTTAAAAATGTTTTAGCCCGAAGGCTGCGGCCATGCTGGGGCACCACCGCTGAATGAGCTACACTAGTTTGTGAATCCACCTCTGATACGTGGCACTTGATCAACAAGGGAGTTTGATGCTGCTGCCCGCATCCGCGTCTCCTGTCGTGAGGTAGGTTCATCTGGGACTCCCAACAAGAAGAGATCCAGTTTAGTTTTAAAGAAACCCACATCCACACCATGTAAGTCTCTCAGGCATTTAGGGAGGATGTTAAAGAGCTGTGGTCCTCTGAAACCCAAGCTGTTGCAGTATCTGGACCTGTATTTTGATGGTGATGTTGGAATCCTTGGCACCACGCAGCGGCGCCCCGTTCTGCGGTTGGAGTAACTTTGAATGCCAAAGTTTGGGACAAGACCCTCCAGGATTTTCCAGATGTATATCACTGCATATCTCTCCCGCCTCCACTCCAGGGAGAAGAGGTTTAATACCTTCAGTCTTTCCCAGTAGCTGACATTTTGCATTGAGACGATTTTCTTTGTGTAGCTTCTCTGAATTGCTTCGAGTTCTGCTGTTTGTTTTATATTGTGTGGTGACCAAAGTTGGGAGCAGTAGTCCAAGCGGCTGAGGACGAATGTTTTCCATAGGACCATCAGTGTCTCCTTCTCTCTTGTTCTGAAAGTTCGGAGAATCCATCCAGCTAGCCGTCTGCATTTTATCACCAGATTAGCAATATGCATTTGGAAAGATGCATCATTGCTCATGTCAATGCCCAGGTCACGCACTGATTTTGACTCAGGGATTGCAATTCTTCCTGGGCCAGTGTATCCAGTCTTCACGTCATTTACCTTTGTGTGCCAGTAGCGCAGGGCCTGGAACTTACCTGCATTAAACTGCATGTTGTTGTCCTCAGCCCACCTGTATATTGTGTCCAGCTCATGTTGCAGATGCGCAATATTTTCAGGGTTTTGTATTGTGTGGGAGACTTTTGTGTCATCTGCATAGCTAGCAAGGGTAGTCATCGTAGCAACTGAAGGCATGTCTGAAAGGGCCACTATGAACATCAGTGGCCCCAAGACAGTGCCCTGTGGGACACCGCTTGTTATTTGCGTTTCCTTGGAGGTGGCTCCATTGCTCACAACTGCCTGTTTTCTGTCTTTTAGGAAGTTGTGCAGCCACTCTCCAAGTTTCCCGCCTATGCCGAGACCACGCAGTTTGTGACAGATCATACCATGGTCGACTTTATCAAAGGCTTTTGCAAAGTCGAGATATATTACATCCACATTTGAGCCATTTAGTAGCTGTTTCAACACCCAGTCATAGTGTTGCAGGAGCTGTGTTAGGCAGCCTCTACCTGGTCGAAATCCATGCTGGGTGTCAGACAGCAAGTCATTTTCTTCAAGGAACATGATTAGTTTCTTATGGACTATTCGTTCCATGACTTTGCTGATGTGTGAGGTCAGAGAGATAGGCCTATAATTTTTAGCATCTGCTCTGCTACCTCCCCTATGGATAGGGCATATTACCCCCTCTTTCAGTTTGACTGGGAGCTTACCACTTGCAAGAAAGCTCTGAAAAAGAAGCTGTAGCGGTTTTGCAAGGGCTCGTTTGCACGATTTGAGAAGGATCGCTGGGAATCCATCAGGTCCAGCAGCTGAGTTTGTGTCAATCTCATCAATGGCTAGTGTGATATCATCATCTTCGATGTTGATGTACTCAATTTTTGTCTCTTTGGCCGCAGGTAAAGTGGCAAAGAATTCTTCTGGGTTGTTTACTTGCCTGTGTCCTAGAGGTGTAGTGAACACACTTTGGAACTGTTCGTTCAGTATTTCACTTATCCTCGTGGGATTTCCTGTGAGAGAGCCATCTTTTTGGAAGAGAGGTCCTATTCTCTGGTGCACTGTGGCTGTCTCTTTGGCAAACTTAAAGAAAGCTTTAGGGTTTGATTTTATATTTTCTGTTACCCAAGCTTCTTTATCTGCTCTCTCCTTTCCATGGGACTGATGTAGACTTTTCTCAATTTCCATTAGCATTCTTTCGAGCCGAGACTTCTCACCACTTTTGGTGTGCTTGCTCAGGCGGTTTGCAATCCTTGTCCGTCGTCTCATAAGAATCCTCCTTTCTCTAGGGATCCTGTTTTTGTTCTTGTGTGTGCTGGCCCTGCACACTGGGACATATTTGTCACATATGGCTTGTATTATGGATATGAAGTGTTTGTGTTTCATGTTTATGTCCGGTGTGGAGAGACATTCAGGCCAATCCTGTTTGAGGATCTCTTTCTCAATCAACTTCCAGTTGGCTTTATGAAAGTTTAAGTTGGAGAGATGGTGGGTGCTTCGTATAGGCTGTGTGTCTGCGGGGGCTTTTGTTCCATACATAGACAGCTCTATTATGTTGTGATCCGAGATCATTGTCGGCATCACATTAACATTATGGATAATATCCATATTGTTTGTGAAGCAGAGATCCAGTATATTTACTGCCCTTGTTGGTTGCAGAACTATTTGCTCCATGAAAGAGGCATTTGTGAGATGGAGCAGGGATATATATAAATATATATTTATAAAAAGTGTAGGTGGCATACAAGTGGGTATATATTTATAAAAGTTTGAAAATGCCACTATATAAGATAAATTTTAATTTTCTTATAGATTTTACATGTTTCGGTTCTTCTTGAAAACACAAACCTTATCAAAAATATGTTAAAAAGTTAAGTGTAATAAAAAAGTTCATAAGTGTTTCTTACTAGTCTCAACAGAGTCCACGTGATGGTGTTTTGTGGGTGGGCGGGAGCATAATGGCTGTCTTGTGCGTTGACTACAATCGTATTACTGTTGGCTGTAATCGTGAAAGTGACCGTTGTTCATAATAGCAGTAGTAGCAGAGACCGTTGGTTGTAGTAGTAGTAGTAGTAGCAGTAGTTGGGGGGAATTGTTTTCTGAAATACGTCATCTTTATCATAGAATGAATTGATATGAAAACTAATGAAAAAAATATTTGCTGAATTATATTTTCTTAATATTTTGCTTTTTTTTGCAGGATTTTCCAGTAAACAATACAATACCAAATTTGCAGATAACAGCTATTGATGCTGATTACAATCCCATTCAAGAATATTCTTTGATAGTAAGGATACTGGTTTATTTTTTGCTTTATACTCACAAGTCATTCAATGTATTTTAACATGAATGTAACTAAATTAAGTCAACCTGTTCTTTAGGCAGTTTCACTTTCCCAAGATGATTCTTAATGCAATTTACTGAGACCAAATTCATAGGTTACTGCTTTGATACACAGCCTTCATAACTGATATGTAATCATAAGAATTGCTTCATGCTTGTGTTTAGTCTAAGTTGGTCTCAATGGTTTAAGTCTACTTAACAGTAGATAGTTACCATGGACATGGGGACATGGGTTGCATTGTTTACTGATGTAACCTGATGATTTTGTTTGTTGTCTGCAGTTCTGAGTTAATTTCCTCTGGTTAGCAGGCAATTTTAAATACAGTGAAACTTAATCCTAAAAGAGATTTAGCTTTTACCTACATAATGTTATAGAAACAACAATGGAACATTTGCTCTGTGGAGTCTTGAACTACAAAAATGAAGATGAATAATTTGCTCAGCCAAATTTTGATACACCTATCTCTGTCCCTCTATACTTTTAATCACTCAAATGGCACAAAGCTGCACCCAGTCAATACTATTTCTCCCAGCATGGAAAACAGACTTTGAATAATGATGATGATGATGATATCTATGTATATGGTTCATATATGTATGTGTGTGTCTAGACACACATATAATTGTCTGTAAAGTCACAAGAGGGACTGAAGGATGACAAGTTTAGTGCATGTCATATATCAGATTAACTTAAATATCATGAATCCACTCTTTATATTGGAATGATTGATCAAATATTGTTTTAAGCTGGACATTTAGACACATGCACACACTTCTATCACTTTTTCTTGCCATTCCATATACCTCACTAATTTTCTTCTCTTACTGAAGCAGAAAAATAATTTCCTTCCTTGTACAGTTGTTACTTTTTCTTTTTCCATTTTTTTTCTCATTTCATCTCTCACTTCTGTATTAACACCATTTCGCACCAATACCCTTATACACACTATTTACATTCCTCCTACCTTCTTTCCACCCTCACACTTGCACTCACTGCTACCTCCTCGCTTCTATATTTTACTTGCTCACAATATAATTACTCATGTACACCAACCATCCACACATCTCCACTATCCCATGCCATTACATCCAACACTTATATTTTGCCAATATAAGAAATTATTATTAGTATAATTTTTTGATTGATAACTAGATCTTTTGGGTTACTTGTCAAATGTCTGGTAATAACATGTTACAAAAGCTGTCATGAAGGTTTCTCAAAGTTTTTTTCAATTTTATTAAGGCCTTATAAGTTAAAAACAGATTTAGTTTTGTCTTATTAAATAAGTTGTTGTAGCAAATAATATTCATAACTGCCTGAAAACCAACTCTTTTAATGCACACCTCTGAGTTTCATTGTCTTAAAATATCTTCTCATCTTAAAAAATGTCTTTTGTATTATTCCTGTTATTCACTATTCTTATAAATGTTTATTTGTTTCAATTTCAGCCTGCTGGCCAGGTGAGTTTAACTTTGATTTGATATTTATTCTAATGTCTTCCATGATGGTATCCATAATGGTATCAAATATGCTCTTAGAATCTACTTGAAATCAACTCTTTGGGGAAATATAAAATTTGTTGAAGTTGAAATTTGCTGGTGATTTTTGTTCCTCTGGCAAGACCTGTGTTGTTGGTGTTTTGTAGCTACTGTGGTAGTGATTGTGGTCAACACGTCTGCTTTTGTTGGCGTTGTTGTCTCTCATGTAGTATTTGCTGTTGGTGTTTTTGCTGGAGACCTCTCTGCTTTCTTTTCTTGGGGTTGCCTCTGTAGTTGGGGTTGCTTCAGTTGTTTGTGGTGTGAGTGGTGCTTGTATCAAGGGGGTAGTGT
>NC_042998.1:86711140-86741538 GCF_006345805.1 Octopus sinensis
CTTCATCATTCATACGTGTCATCCTTGCTACATTCACCCATTTTTTTGAAACATTCACTAGACAAAACTTGCCTCTCTACTCTCACTTTGCTTTTCAAGTGATACTTGAAGAAGTTGATGAGAGATTGACCAGAGAGGAAAGTGCTTGTCTCTAATCCTTTCAGACACGTCCACCAGATACATTGTTTCGCCATAGTCACAAGTATGATGAAAATAGCTCTTCCTTCCCATTTGAAGGAAGGAGGCGTGATGATATTGATGATAGACTTGGCTGATAAACTGACTCATCCCACACGTGACAGCAGTCATTCGACATAAGCTCACAGGTCGGAAATGGTTGGACACTGCACGAGTGCGTGCAGAATGGTTTCATCACTCTGACCGCATCTCGGGCAGGTTGGCCCCGTGTTTCTCGAGCCATGTCTATAGAGCTTATCCCGAACGGGTAGTGCTTTTCGGTAGCACTGACAGGCCAGGGATCTCTGGAAGTTGTCCATAGGTCCTAGCCCAAAAGTCGTCTTGAACAGGCAGGTCAGGTATTCCTTGTTGACGCCCAGGTTTGCCCTGAGATCATCGTCGTGCCTCCCCTTCACTAATAGAATGCTTTGGTTGTATTGAAGTTGCTCAAGATCGACCCGCGATGGCATAGTTGCTTGAGAGCAACGCGATACTTGTGGTGCCATTCGCCCTTCCTCGGCCTCTCTTTTTGATCCACGACTGCAGTTTGGACATGGAGATGAGCTGCGGGAAAGCGTGCCTCACAAACGGTGACCACACCTGTTCACCATCGTCTATGTAGAGCCGGGGGTGTCGCAGTCTCAGCGCATGTCTGTGCATTATCAACCACGGCATGCCCAGCCCTCCTTTTAATGGGTGTTGACAACAAATGGATTGCCTGACCATCGGGATGCATCTTTTCCACAAGAAGCAGAAGAGAATGCATTCTAGTTTGGTGATGGTAGGGTCGGGACAAGGCATGACGGTCAGGCAGTAGTAGATGATGGATGCGATGTATGTGTTTGCCACCTCTGCACAACCTTTTAGAGACAGTTTCCTCTCGGCCCATTATCAGGCGAGAGTGACCACCCTACTCATTATCTTGTTCCAGTTCTTCTCCATTTGGAGGTCCGGAACAAACCAGACCTCGAGCAACTCGACCGGACCATCAATCCAGTGTCCTATGATGGAGGCGCTGGTGGACGGCATGGGCTTGGTTCTCCATGTACCGAGCTGCAAGCTCACTAACTTTTCTCGGATGATTATTGCTCCTTTACCACTTCGTAGTCTTTCAGTGTCTCACCGACCAGCTCCATGTGCTTGTGGCTAGACACTATGATGGTGACATCGTCCGCGTATGCAGACATGCTTGTCCCGCATCCCAATTCTCGCAGGATGCCCCTCAGAGTCACCAGAGTCAATACGTATAGAAGTGATGAGAGGGGGGCATCCCTGACGGACCGAATGTGCAATGTCAAAAGGTCTCGATAGATGTCCATTTATGCAAATTACTGAATGAATGCCTCTGTACAAAGCAGCTATCCAGCTGCAGAAGACGGGACCAAAACCAGCCTCTTTGAGGACAGCCTCCAAATATTGATGGTCTACCCTATTGAAAGCTTTCAATTGTTCCAAATTGATCTGGGCCCTACCCGTGCCAGGTTCCTTAACTACCTTGTATATGATGTAGCACATCAGTTGTCATGGATGATGCGTCCTGGCACGGCGCACTTTTGTGCCTTGTTGTCGAGTTTCTCGATGACAAGGCCAACCTCTTGGCTAACACCTTGACCAAAATTTTCAAGTCTGCATTAAGTAGAGTGATGGGCCTAAAGTTATCTATTACGTCCCCTTTGTTTAGATCTTTCTTCAGCAGTGTTATGGCTCCTCGGCTCACAAAACCAGGGATGCTCCCGTTTTGCTGCGCGTTGCAGTAAACTACTGCCAAGAAATCTCCAAACAAGTCTGGCATACAACTGTAAAGCTCATAGGATAGACCATCCAAACCTGGCGATTTGTCCCTCGAGCAATCTGCCATCGTGTCCCGCACTTCCGCCACCATGATGGCACCTTCGCAGTGCCCTGCCTCTCTTGTCAAGAGTCATGGCAGGCTATGTATGTAGGTACTGAAGTCCACCCTGCGTTCTCTCCTGCCACTCGTCCCGAACTGTTGGGCAAAATTCTGTTGAAAAGCCTCACACATTTTACTTGGCTTGAGTAATTCATGCCCCTGTTCACCTACCAGAGACCGAATTGTAGCTTTGTTGCCTTGTTGCACCTCTGCCACCTGGGCCTCTTATGTGGTTCCAAATAATAATGACAATAATAATAATAATAATAATAACAACAACACCAACACCAGATATTCTGCTCAAAACCACAAATTTGCGTGTTAGTTGTTTGACCTTAATCAGGTGAGCATGTCCATAGTGGCTGACGATATGTGCATCTCTGATCACAAGCAGAGTAATGGGGGAGCATCATAAGCATGTTTTGAGATGGATTCTTTAGGGGCTTGAATAATTCACCCCTGGAAACAAAGGTATTTTTATTTGTCATCCTTAGACCACCCTTATATAGGAACTTTTGAGCAGGAATGACTAATTGATCTGAAAAAAATTCTAACTTGGTTCCATCTGCAAGACCATGTACTGTCTATTGTGAAATGAGGTCACCATGTTCCACACAATTGGTTGTGATGCATATAATTGGTGTACCCTTATCAGGTGCGTTGTCATGATGAGTATATTGCTTTTTCCATATTTGTACCCCAGCATCACTTTGGCATATACTGTTCATCATCATCATCACTTAACGTCTGCTTTCCATGCTGGTATGGGTTGGACGATTTGACTGAAAACTGGTGAGCTGCGGGGCTGCACTAGGTTCCAGTCTGATTTTGCAGGGTTTCTACTACTGGATGCCTTTCCTAATGCCAACCACTCAGAGAGAGTAGTGGGTGCTTTTTACGTGCTACTGGATGGGTGCCATTGACCTGACATCAGTATCACTCACAATTATGATCTTAATTGGCTTGACAGGTTAACATAAGCACTGTATATTGCCAAGGGTCTTGGTCACCTGACACTGCCTCCATGGGGTCCAATGCATGAATGTTGCTTTTTATATGCCACCGGCATGGATGCCAGTCAGATGGCATTGGTATTGGTCACGACTCTGATTTCATTCAGTTCAACAGGTTTTCACAAACACAGCATATTGCCCAGTGATTGAAGGGTGCTTTTAATGGGCCACTTAAATGACATTGGCATCAGCCATGACTATGGTCTCACTTGGGTCTTCTCAAGCATGGCATATCGTCAAAGTCTTGGTCATTTGTCATTGTTTCTGTGAGGCCCAGCATTTGAAGATTATGCATCACTACCTCATCCCACGTCTTCCTGGGTCTATCACTTCCACAGGTTCCCTCCATCATTAGAGTGCAACATTTCTTCACACAGTTGTCCTCATCCATACACATCACATGACCATATCAGTGCAGTCATCTGTCTTGCACACCACATCTGATGCTTCTTATGTCCAACTGTTATCTCAGGAGTGCTTGCACTCTGTTATGCACACACACTGACATTACACATCCAATGGAGCATACTAGCTTCATTTCTTTCAATGTTGTTATTATTATTTGTTGTTGTTGTTGTTGTTATTATTATTATTATCATTATTATTATTATTATTATTATTATTATTGTTCAGTAGTTTTATTTTTATTGCATGCTTTCACTTCACTACCGAGCGCAGCTCTGTGTGCCTTGGGTATGTGCTGTGATTTGTTGTGATGCTCTGATGGTTATTGTATGGAAAGTGTTCTGCGTAGGATGTGTGCAGTGCCTAGTAGTGCAATTTTCTGTATGTTATATGTGTTTGTAAGTCCTGGTGTTTTTGTTATGTATTTATCGGAATATTTTTTTATCATGCCTCATGCACCTACTATGATAGGAATTGTTTCTTTTTTTTTTATTCCACATTCTGGTTACCTCTATTTCCAGGTCTTTGTATTTTGAAAGTTTCTCCATTTCTTTTAGAGATACATTGTCATCTGCCGGTATTGATACATCAATTAGAAAGCATTTTTTTTTTTATGATCTCTGACAACTATATCTGGTCTGTTGGCATTAATTTCTCTATCTGTGTGTTTCGGCATATCCCAGAGTATGGTTGCTTTCTCGTTTTCTGTGACCTTTTCTGGTGTGTGCCTATACCATCTTTTTTCTGTTGTTATTCCATAATGTTGGCATAGCTTCCAGTGTATGTAGGTTCCAACTCTGTCATGTCTGTGAATATATTCCTTCTTAGCCAGGACTGGGCAGCCAGAGATAATATGATTTATTGTTTCTTGTCCATCTCCACATATTCTGCAGTTACTTGTTATATTTCTTTTCATTACATGTTTTTGGTAATTTCTGGTGGGGAAGCTTTGGTCTTGTGCTGCAATTAAAAATCCCTCTGTCTCTGCTTTGAGTCCTGAGCTTCCCAACCATTGCTGGGATTTTTCTTTGTCTATTTATTTGCATTTAGTTTAGTGCAGTATTTACCATGAAGGGGCTTTTCTTGCCATCATTTTATCATGGTTCTTTGCTGTTCTATTTTTAGTTTGGATTTCATTTGTTTTATAGCTTTTGTTGTTTCTTCTTCTTCTTCTTCTTCTTCTTCTTCTTCTTCTTCTTCTTCATATTTATTAGGTGGTATGATTTCTTGTTTGTATTTGTCAGCTTCCTTAAATACTGAGAACAGTTTTTTGTTTTGCTCGTGTTTTGCCGCTATTTGTATCAGTTTTCCTTCCTTCTGAAGTAGATATTTTTGCAGTCCTATGGTGGTTATTTAATAGTAGTTTTTCAGCTGTATAAGGCCTCTACCACCTTCTATACGTTGTATATATAGTCTTTCTATGTTAGATTTTGGGTGATGCATCCTAGATCCTGTCATTATTTTTCTTGTTTTCCTATCTATTTTGGTCAGTTCATTTAGTGTCCAGTTAAGGATATTGTAGCTGTAACTTATAACTGGGACAGCTAAAGTGTTAATACCTATTATCTTGTTTTTAGTATTGAGCTCTGTTTTTAGTATTGATCTAACTCGTCTATAATATTCTTTTTTTATTTTCTCTTTCATTTGTGTGTGTTGTGTCTTATCTAGTTCATGGATTCCTAAGTATTTGTAAGTTTGGCTTTGGTCTAATTCTTTTATTTCATTGGTTTTATCTAGTGCGATGTTGCTACTCTTTACTAGTTTTCCTTTTTTCAGGGTTACTTTGGCGCATTTTTCTAATCCAAATTTCATATCTATTTCTTTGGTAAATCCATGAACTGTCTTTAATAGTGTTTCCAGCTGTTTGTCATTTGCAGCGTATAGTTTTAGGTCATCCATATATAAAAGGTGGCTGATCGTTTTGCCGTAACATTTATATCCGCATCCAGTTCTATTTAGCATATCAGATAGAGGTGACAGTGCCAAGCAGAAAAGGAGTGGAGAGAGCGTGTGTCCCTGGAATATTCCTCTTCTAATGGGGATGTCTTTGGTTTTCATGAGTTCCTCTTTTGTTTGGAGGTGTAGGACTGTTTGCCATTTATTCATAGAGTGCCCTATGAATTTTGTGATTGTTGGTGCTACTTTGTTAATGGCTAGTGTTTCGAGGATCCATGTGTGGGGGATGCTATCAAACGTCTTTTTGTAGTCGATCCAGGCCATACTGAGGCCTTTTTTCTTTCTGTGGCTGTCTTCAGTTATGGCTTTATTAATCATTAGTTGATCTTTACAGCCATATGAGCCTTTGCGGCATCCTTTCTGCTCTTCTGGAAACAGGTTGTTTTCGTCCAGGTGCTTGTTCAACCTTTGCGATATCACTGCAGTAAATGCCTTGTACATTGTAGGGAGACAGGTTATTGATCTGTAGTTTTCTGGTTTTGCTGTCTCATTTGATTTGGGAATTAAGATGGTTTTCCCCTTCGTGAGCCATTCAGGCATTGTCTCTGGCTCTGCTAGTATGCTGTTAAAGTTTTCAGCCAGCTTTTTGTGCATTCCTGTTTGATATTTCAACCAGAAGTTGGGGATCTTGTCATGCCCAGGTGCCTTCCAGTTGCTTAGTCTTTGCAGTGCCTGGGTGACCTCTTCAGTTGTTATGGGGGTCAAAAGTTGCTCAGATGCTGATTTTGTTGTTTTAATACTCCTTTTTTTTTGGTTGTTCGTTTGCCAACCATATTTCTCTCCAGAATCCTTCCATTTCTTCTGCCATTGGTGCTGCAGTGATATCTATTTTATTTTTGCCAAGTTCTTGGTAGAACTTTTTGGGGTTGGAGTTGAACTTTTTGTTTTGTTCAAAGAAGCGCTGCCGTTTCTCGTACTGGTGGATCCTGTGTGCTTTGGCAAGGATATCTTGCTTCAGCTTTCCTTTTATCTCAGGTAAATCGTTTTCTGTGATGTTATATTTGTGGAGTATTTTTGCTTTCCTTTTGTTGCTCAGTAGCGTTGATTGTCTACTGATTTCATTAAGAATCGACAGATCTTTTCTCATTTTTTGTATTTTGTTTTGGATGTTATTTATCCACAGGGTTTGTTTGGGTGGTAGTGCTCCTGTTTGGATGGGTTTGAGTGAGTATCCAGGTTCTTTTGTGGCTGCAGTGGCTGCTGCGTATACTAAGTCATTTAGCTCAGTGATATCGCTTTTTGTTTCAGTGGCTATCAGTTCCGTGACAGCTAGGTTTTTGCTGTTTATAATTGGTGTTGTTGTTTTGTCTATTTTGATTTTTGGGAGGTATGGTTGGTGGTCCATTTTGAGCTCTGTGGTTTTCAGTTCTTTGATTATTTTACTTTTTATATTATCATAATCATTAGGCTCCCTTGCGTTGTTTCCAGGTTTTAGATTTGTGTCGCTTTCTTTCTTATTTATATGTTTGTTTGTCGTGTTTTGGCTTGCTGTTTGTCGTGTATTATTATGCATCCTTACGATCTGGGTTTGTTGTTTTTTTGTTTACATCGTGTTTGTTGGGAATGTTACGTTTGTCTTCGTGTTTTACTGTTTCAGTGTTTATTATTATTATTATTATTATTATTATTATTATTATCATTATTATTATTATTATTAAAGTGAGGGATGTGATGGCAGAATGCTTGAGGGACAAATTGCCAGGTTTGGATGGTCTATCCTATGAGCTTTACAGTTGTATGCCAGACTTGTTTGGAGACGTCTTGGCAGCGGTGTACTGCAACTCGCAGCAAAACGGGAGCACCCCCGGTTTTGTTAGCCGAGGAGCCAACACATTTCTTTCAAGCGTATGCATGTCCTCAGCAGTCTCAACCCATGTTTCACTGCTGTGTAGTAAGGTTGTTCACACACAAGTATCATACAGTCTGCCTTTCACTCTGAGTGCGAGTTACTTTGTTACCAGGAGAGGTAGGAGCTCTCTGAATTTTGTCCTATTCTTATTCTAGCAGGTATGCTTTCAAAGCTATTGATTTGGTCACTTAGGTAAAAAAAAGCTATCGACTACTTCTAGTTTTCTCCCCTGGAATTTGATGGAATCTATTTTCTGTACGTTTCTGATGTTTGTTGTACCTGTGCACCTTCAACACACAAAAACTATCTGCCCTGTTAACTTTCCGCTGATATTGTTGCATCTCTGATGTGTCCATAACTTACACCAGGTACATCTTATGGAGTTCCTACTTATGCCTTTTCAACAGATCAATTGTGGCCATCTACCTTAAGAGATTTGTGATTTGTCCACCTTCCTACTTACTAAGACTTTGGTTTTTGCTAATTTAACTCTAAGGTTCTTTGATTCTAGACCTTGCTTCCACACCTGAAACTTTTTCTCTAGTTCTGGTAGTGATTCAGCTATAAGAGCAAAGTCATCAGCATAGAAGAACTCATAGGGGCAACCTGTCTTGAATTCCTCTGTTATCGCCTGGCGGACTATGATGAACAAGAAGGAACTGAGGTAAACCCCTACTTGGTGAACCCTTACTTGTACCCTGAATTCTTCTCTATACTCATTGCCAATCCTTACCTTACTGACACCTTACTCCCTGTACATGGCTTGTATAGCTCTCATCAACCACGTGTCTATCCCTAATTTCCACATTAACTGTGTCTCATGGGCAGGATATGCTTACTAGTCTTGTTTGATAATTGTCCTAGATGTATTATCTTCAACAAAATCATCCTTTGATAGGAACAGATAAAATGTATAACTAAACAAAAAAATACAAAAAATTCGCAATGTCTATAGACGAAAACACATACCAGATCAGTTGTCACTTGAATCAACAAGGGCTGCATCCCTCAAGGAGGAATCAGCCTAGGGTTGAAAAGTTTGCATTTGAAACAAGCTCTTCTCCAAATATGGACTTGAATAAGATTAATCTCAATCCAGTCCTTTTAAGTTCAGATGCACTAAGAAGACAAAGATCTAAATGTTACAAATGAACCTGAGAAACTTACAAGTAAGTGATATATACATTCTATTGCTCATTGGGCAAATCATCTGAATCCAAATACATGGTAAATTCTTTTAAGGTATGGAGAGAAAGAAATCTAGACATTAGACCAAACATGGATGAAAACAAACTTACAAATATAAGAGACATTCTTAGAAACAAATGATTACCAGATGCAGAATTAAATGAAATCAAGAGGAAAGTTGGAAAGATTTGAAAATATAAACACGAAGGAAGGATGAAAATGAATACATGACAGTAGAGAAACCTTAAAACTTCATGACCAATTTTGACCTATAATAAATTAGATCACTCAAAATCAGATGTGGATCACCTTTATTTCTCTGGATGAAGTAGAGTTAGAGGAATGATCGCGCTTGAGCTGCTGTGCAAAATATCAAATGTTGGGCTCAAACAATACCTTAAAACTTCAGATTACTGGATGTTGAAAACAGTTTCAGAATATGGAAGGAAGAAAAGTTTGCGATCAATCTTGAAAGAAACACTTTTCTGTGGGACAAACCCACTGTAGTTCAGACTTCTGCCACTAGAAGCCACTTGATGTAACCCTCAAGCACGAGTATGCTGGGCAGCGTCGTTGAGTGTAGTCCTACTGCCATGTGGTGTGTCTTTGTTTTTCAGTGCTTCTTCCCTGTGCATTGATCTTTGTGATGGCTGAAACGAAGAAACAGTATGTGTCCATGAATTTCTGTTTTCTACTGGGGAAAATGGCTGCCAAAACAGTTGTTATGCTTCAAGTAACTTACAAAGACACTGCCATGAGCAAAACACAAGTTTATGAGTGATTTCCACTTTTTAGGAATGGTCATTTGTCACTTGAAAACCAACTTCATTCAGGATATCCATTGACCTCCTGAATGATTAAAACCATCATGAAAATTCATGAACCGATCTTGGAATACCATCACTGACAGTTGACAAACTTGTTGATATGATTGGTGTGTCTTGGAGCTCCTGCCAACAAATTTTGAGCAAGGAATTGCGAATGAAAAGAGTTGCAGCAAAATTTGTGCCTCACTTACTCTCGGAAGATCAAAACCAATCACAACTGAATCCATGTCATGAACTGAAAGAATATTTAGAAATTGATCCAGACCTTTTTTTTTTGAAGGTCATCACTGGTGAGGAAAGTTGGTGCTATGGAATTTGCAGATGTGGAAGAGGTGAAGTGAAAAACAACAGAGATGTTAAAATGCATCATTTTGCAAGAGTTCCAGCACTGCTTTGAACAGTGGAAAATGCATCTGGAATGATGCATTGCTTGAAATGGAGAAAAGTGATCAAAGTGTAAACATATAGAACTGTGTGAATAAAATAATATTGCAAAATCCTGGCTTCTTTTGGGTACCCTCACATATATTATTTTCTACTCTAGGCACAAGGCCCAAAATTGTTGAGGAAGTGAGGCAGTCGATTAGATTGATCCAAGTATGCAACTGGTGCCTAATTTATCGTCCCAGAAAGGCTAAAAAAGTTAATCTTGGCGGAATTTGAACTCTGAACGTAAAGACAAACATATATATTACAACAGCCTTCTATTTTCATCTACCAAATTTACTCACGAGACATTGGACAGTCTGAATATTATAGTAGAAGACTAAAGTGCTGCTCAGTAGGACTAAAACCAAAACTATTTTGTTGTTAAATGAACTATTTAACTTCATAGCCATTCTTGCACCTATGCATACAAAGATCACTTAATAATCAGTTAAATCATAACTGAAAACTCTAGGATGAGAAAAAAGTGTCAGGTCTTGGCATAGGTTGATTGGTATCCAGAAGGCTTTTATAGTGTTCTCCACTCATGGATTCGTGAAACATTAGCCAATCACAAGTGGATACACCAACCATGTGAAATGAATGAGAAATAAATTTGGAGATTCAAACAGAAGAGGTAAACATAAAAATGAACAACATTGCTGTTAGAAGAAGAATATTCCACGTAGACTCTCTGTCCTCATACCTTTTCTGCATGGTATTGTTCCTCTGGAATAAATGCTAAGCCAGACTGACTATGGGTATAAGCATTTCGATAACAACTTTCTGTTATATATTAACTCTTAACATTCTATACAACAAATAGGACCAAACCATCTTCGTTTATGTTTGTTGTAAAGAAGGTTATGAACTCTCCAATCAAAGAAAATCATTTATGTTTTGCAATGTTTGTTATTAGCATCAACCCAATGTGTTGCTGAATTTTTGTGATTTTTCCTAGACTTTGTTTTATAGAAACTTATTTTTAAAAATTGTTATGGCAGATAAGTCTTTGAAGGTGATAACTAGAGGAATATATCTCTTTCATGCACACTCAATATCTGACTTTGATCTGTCGAATTTTTCATTGAGTAACTTGAACAAAATCTTGTCTGAAGAATGTTTAGACAGTGAGCCTTTTTGTTTTGTTGAATATCTTTTCTCAATTTTTTCTTCTTGTAATTTCAACAGTACAACTAAGAAGCTATAAAGATCTATCACTTTCTTCCAATGCTTTGAAATTTGGGCAGACTTGGGTATATTTATCATTGGGTTAACAATAATGAACTTAAAAATCTGCTTGAAAATGCACGTATTTTGTTTGTGATGTTTGTATGCCCATATTTATTACCAATATCTTTCTTTTCATCATTTTTTAAATATTGTATCTGTTTTCAGTTAATATTATGACATTAATTAACAATCTCATTTGTATACATAAAATTCAAAACAAATAAGACTAAGTCTTTTCTACAATACTGTCTATTTTGACAATAATCTGGCCATAATGAAAGACTTATAAACATTTGAATAAACAAACCCATTTGCAGATATTTTCTGCTCAGTTATTGCAGCACTGAGATTTTAACTTTGAAAATTTTCAATACAATGTTAAAAGTTAATGTACTTAAGTTGTATTCTGCACAGGAAAAGCAAGAAACCTTGCATGTGAGACATGGTGTACAGCTTTAATATGGAGATTAGTACAAAATACCTTCTAAAACAATGTACCAAAGCCACCTAAAAAGTGAGGGAAATATATAAAATATAGACATACCATGTTATACCTAAATAAATGTTAAATTGAGACAGATTTATAATTAGCAGATAACTTGCTATGTACAAATGAAAGAAAATGTTAGGGTAGAATATTACAAATTTATTAGATTAATTCTTAAAAAAGTTCATGCACATCAATACTTTTGCTGAATTGGTAATTAGTTATAGCTTAATATTCTCAACTGGATGCTAAATGATTTGGTTAGACCAGACTGGAAATAATGAATATTTATTTAGAATATGCCACTCAAAATCTGACATACGAATATTATATTCACCATGAATACTGGGATGTAGGGGTACTATGCATGTAGAAATCTATTATAAGATATCAAATGTGGGACTACAAAAGTATTTAAGAATAAAAGGAGACTAATACAAAGAGTGACAAAAGATGAACAAGAATAAAAGCAAAACTGCTTTTTATTTCTTATCAGACCATTAACTACAAAATTGAGGTTGAAATAACCTTCATCTGTGAGGATGATAGAAAAATAACAAGAGATATTGTGGAAACAAAAAGTTCAAAATGGAGGTAGAGAACTAGCATGATAAAATGATGCAAAGGAAAGACACTACATGGCCAATAGATGAAAAGGCTGAAAAGAAGAAAAAGGGCAATAAATAATAGGGAAAACTCAGGACTGGCTGAAAAGCTTAGAACTTACAGCTGAGACTAAATTATTTTTGATTTGTGGCACAAGAACAAAGCAACACACCAGAAACTGCAAAAACTTGTAACGAAGTTGGAAATGTAAAATATGTGGAGGTTGTAAAGAAATAATTAGTGCAGTCTATGACAAAAGGGAATATATGCATACCTGACAGAATTGGAGGTTTCATACATTTGACATTATGCCATTATTGTGAAATCATTGAAGGAAAGACGTGGTGCAAATATACACTACAAAAGGATTCTACAGAAGGTGAAAGTGACTGTACATATAGATTTACACAAGCAGTGATATTAAGTTAAATAACCCCAAGAAAGAAGAAAAAACCAAAAAAAAAGGCATCCTAACAGAAAGAAATAAGGTCACTTTCCAAGTATGAAGACATACAAGAAGAGATGTCTATAAGTATAATGTGATTGAAAACAAACAATCCCCCATAATATCAGCAACCTTGAGATAATACAAAGAATAGATGCATGATGAATACATAACCAAAACACCTGAATTCTCTCTCTCTCACACACACACACATACATGCTCATGCTATATACAGAAATCTCACTACTATGTACCGCATACATATTATATGAAACACTTAATGCAATGTAAGACAAATATTAAACAAATCATTGCATGTACTTTAAGGCAACTAGGACTGTGGTTGATTGTGCCTTGAAAGCAAGTTAAAAAAGACTACTGAAATATTAATAATGATTAACAAGTAAATACACACATTATTAAACAAATAAATAAAAACAAATAATGAAACTTAAACATTTCATTTTCTTTTCTTGTAGAATTCAAAAGGAATTGAAGACTACATGAAAATTGATAAATATAAAGGTGTCATCACAGTAGTAAAAGCACTGGACTATGAAACAAGAAACTTTTTGAATATACAGTACAAGTATCTGTAAGTATTTAAACTTAAATTATCTTTTCGTGGGTTTCCATTCTTATTGAAATGAAATGGTAACAGTATAATATATATACACATTCATACACACATGTCACATCTGTAGTAAGTTCTTAAGTTTTCTATATTTATTTTATGGTTTTAAGTTGAAATTTTGTAGACCAGCCCACTCAACGGAATATTGATTTTAAGAAGGGCATCCAACCATAAAAACCATGCCAAAACAGCACACAGAAGCATAGCACAGGCTCCAGATTCACCAGCTCCAGTCAAACCGCCCAACCCATGCCAGCATGGTAAGAGGACATTGAACAATGTCTGTCTGGTCAAACAAATCAGTTCCTTTCTCTTTATTCTTTCTGCTTGCACCAAAAGTATATGAATTTCAATGAGAAGCTCAACTCTCACATATTTTCAAAGAAAATAATTTTGCAGTTTCTTTAGCAACAAATAGTTTGGACATGCTTTGCTAATGGCAGCAAAGATATCAAGAAAAAGGGAAATATGAACTCACTTCCATACATTCACACAAACACATACTTATACATCATCATCATTTAATGTTCATTTTATTTGCTGGTATAGGCTGGACAGTTTGACAGTAAGTTCCAATGTCAACTTTGGCATAATTTCTATGGCTGGATACCCTTCCTAGTGTCAGTCACTTTACAGTGTGTATTACTCTTTTACTCTTTTACTTGTTTCAGTCATTTGACTGCGGCCATGCTGGAGCACCGACTTTAGTCGAGCAAATCGACCCCGGGACTTATTCTTTGTAAGCCCAGTACTTATTCTATCGGTCTTTTGCCAAACCGCTAAGTGACGGGGACGTAAACACACCAGCATCGGTTGTCAAGCAATGCTAGGGGGACAAACTTAGACACAAAAACACACACACACATACATATATATGTTTATATATATATATACGACAGGCTTCTTTCAGTTTCTGTCTACCAAATCCACTCACAAGGCATTGGTCGGCCCGGGGCTATAGCAGAAGACACTTGCCCAAGATGCCACGCAGTGGGACTGAACACGGAACCATGTGCTTGGTTAGCAAGCTACTTACCACACAGCCTTTTATGGCACAACCAATGGTGAAGTTGCCAAGTTACTTGCAAGACAAAAAAGAAAACAAAGAAAATGTCTCCTCGACTGAGTGGACATGTATTTGAGAAATGAGGTGACTTTATGGCTGGTATTGGAGACAGAAGTATGATAGAGTGACAAGCAGAGGTATTTTGCTATAGAGGAGATACATGGCTACCCTATATCACATGAGGGTGAGTGATAGTAGGTGGGAGATAAGGATGGTGGGGATGAGTACCAGAGTGTACTCTCAAAATATAAGAAGGTAAATATGAAGGAGAAAATAGGTAGTAGATCAGGAGGGAAGAGGACCAGAAGGGTAATTTCATAAGAGTATGAGAGAATATTGATAGGTAGAGATGGAGCTGGAATTAGCTGTAGTGAGTGATGAACAAGGGTGGAGGTGTAGCTGATAGTAAATATCAGTATTGAAGTGGGAGAGTGAGAGAAATAGAAGTGGCTCAGAAAGGAAGAGTGATAAGCAGCAGCATAGGAGGTGTGGAGAGTATCATCATCATCATCATCATCATCGTTTAACGTCCGTTTTCCATGCTAGCATGGGTTGGATGGATCAAATGGGGTCTGGGAAAGCCAGAAGGCTGCGCCAGGCCCAGTCTGATCTGGCAGTGTTTCTACGGCTGGATGCTCTTCTTAACGCCAACCACTCTGTGAGTGTAGTAGGTGCTTTTTACATGCCACCTGCACAGGTGCAAGACGAGGCTGGCAAACGGCCATGATCAGATGGTGCATTTTATGTGCCACCGGCACGGAGGCCAGTCGGGGCAGTGCTGGCAACGGCCACGTTCGGATCACAGCTGCAATTTCCATTGATGTTTATTGATTTTGATTTTGATTTTGATTTTCCTTTTCACTTGCCTCTACAGGTCTTCACAAGTAGGGATTGTGTCACAAGAAGGAAAGGTATACATAAGTGGGTTGGCTACGTCCCAGGTAGCCATGGGTTATGGTCTCACTTGTCCTGCCAGGTCTTCCCCCACACAGCATACTTCCAAAGGTCTCGGTCTCTGGTCATTTCTTCGGTGAGACCTAATGTTCGAAGGTCGGCTTCACCACCTCATCCCAGGTTTTCTTGGGTCTACCTCTTCCACAGGTTCCCTTAACCACTAGGATGTGGCACTTTTTCACACAACTATCTTCATCCATTCTCACTACATGACCATACCAGCGCAAACGTCTCTCTTACACACCACAACTGATGCTTCTTATGTCCAACTTTTCTCTCAAGGTATTTATACTCTGTCGAGTATGAACACTGACATTACACATCCATCGGAGCATACTGGCTTCATTTCTTGCGAGCTTACACATGTCCTCAGCAGTTACAGCCCAAGTTTCACTGCCATGTAGCATGGCTGTTCATACACATGCGTCATACAGTCTGCCTTTTATTCTGAGCGAGAGGCCTTTTGTCACCAGCAGAGGTAAGAGCTCTCTGAACTTTGCCCAGGCTATTCTTACTCTAGCAGTTACACTTTCAGCACACCCACCCCCGCTACTGACTTAGTCACCTAGGTAACGGAAGCTATCAACTATTTCTAGTTTTTCTCCCTGAAACGTGATAGAAGTTGGTCTCAGAGCATTTTCAGTGTTTATTGCTCCTGAGCATCTACCACATACAAAGACTATCTTCCTAGTTAGCCTTCCTTTGACATTGCTGCACCTCTTATGTGTCCATAGCTTACATTTGGTGCATCTTATAGAGTTTCTACCTATGCCTTTTCTACAGATCGAGTAGGGCCATCTACCTGAAGCATTTTAAGCATTTCAGCAGTAATTCTTAGAAAAAGTAATCTTTGTATATGGAAGATGCACTGGGAACACAAATGCTAAGGGCACACAGGAAACAGATTTTCTCAAATGCCAAGGAGGTTCTCTAGAGACAAAGATAATCTCTGCTATCTTGGTGGCTAAACTAGCAGTGAAGCAAGATATTTTGAATGTTTAATTATTAGAATAAGAATAGGACAGAGAATGTTCAGAGGACTATTAACTACCAGAGTGAAAGTCAGATTGTATGATGCTTGGGCATGAAATGCAATGCTATTTGGTATGAGATGTGGGCACTGAACACAGAAGACATGTGAAGACTGGAGAAGAATGGAGGGAATATGCTCTCTTGGATCTACATCAATGTAGATATCTTTTTTCAACCCCACTCATATCTGTTATTGATGACAGCCCCAACTCCCTAATCACTTCTGTCTTCCCACTCACTTTAGCCTCTAACCTCCATCTCTACGACTGTCACTTGCCTTCCATCCCCATCCAATTTCAAAATTTGCACAGCATCTTATTACTTCTGATTTGTCCAGTGTGTGAGAGAGAATCGTGATGTGGTAGGGGAGAAATGTGTTCGCATGGATGATGGTTCACTTGCACTGAATGAGGATGCAAAGAGAGAGGTATGGAGACACCATTATGAGAAGCTGCTAAATAAGGAAAATAAATGGGATAAAGAGAGTCTGCCAAATGTCGCCCCAACAGAGGGACCAGCTATCCGAGTTGACAGTTCCTTAGTAGTTAAGGCAATTAGAAGCATGAAGACAGGGAAAGCCCCAGGCCCATCAGGTATTTCTGCAGAGATGCTTAAAATATCTGGTAGTGTCGGCTATAGCCTAGTCACCCGTATAGTTAACCAGTTTACAAAGGTAAAGGTGACGCACACTCCGTTGACTCAAACCTTGCTTCTATTGTGGCGAATTTACCGCCTCTGATTAGATACCTTTCATGGTCGCACCAAGACACTTTTCGAAGGTGCTTTCCGCCATGTTGTTTTATTATTACCCACAAGGGGCGAACATAGATGGGACAATACAATCTGATGATGGAGTCAGATACACGAATGGGTTTTACAACAAAGCGAATTTTAAAAATTTACAAAAAATTACAAAATATAAAAAATCGAATGGAGAACAGACCGGAAGACATTACGGATGGAGTGGGAGCGGGTTTAGCTCGGACCCCACGAGCCCCGCCTCCCCACTGATACTTTGGTTTCGTCTGGTTTTACATTTATGTGGTATCATCCATTCGCAACTTTCGTGCTAGATTTTTCCATCGTTCTTCATACACTCTCCTAGTCAGGCATATTCTCTCCAGCCCTATCTTCCTTTTCAGGTGAAAGATGAAATAATTCATCAAACCAGGGCCGGAGATGAACTTGCCTGACTGTAAACCTTTCATTCTCGTCTTCCATATCACCTCTTTCGCAATTGCTACTACAACGAGAAAACGAAACTTACCTTCCTTCACGAGGAAATCCGGTGGGTCAATTTTTGTAATCAACTCAGTCGACAGCTGTACTCTTCGTGTACTTGACAACAGCTGTTCGGCATAAACCCACACCTCAGACACGTCCGGACAATGAACAATAGCGTGCGGGACGGTTTCCCTATCCCGCCCGCATCTTGGACATATCGGGCTGTCTTGGCCACCGTGCCTTGCGAGTTTATCCCGAACAGGTAGAGCTCATCTGTATTATTGCCATGCCAGAGACTTCTGGAAGTTGTCCAGTGTCTTCGGCTTGAACGTACATCGGAACAGACTGGCCAGCTGATTATCGTCGAGACCTAGGGTTTCCCCCAAGGTATCTTCACATTCCGCCTCTACCAAACCTCTATAGAAGAATGTGGTGGAACCCCCACCGCAGGCGTTGCCCGAGCGACGGAATAGCAGGAGAACCTTGCGACACTCCGTGTACCAAGTACCAAGTTTCGATCTACGATTCAGCCAGGTTTCCCATCCACCGAAACTAGTGAACTTGGGAAACATCAGTTTTGCTAGCGGAGACCTCACCCGTTCACCATCCAGGTAGAGCCACAGATGTCTTAACCTCAGCGTATGTCTGCGCATCATCAGCCAAGGCATCCCTAGCCCACCCTTTAACGGTTGTTGACAGCAAGTAGAGTGTTTCACAAGTGGTTTCCCGCCCTTCCACAAGAAGTAGAAGAGCTGTCTTTCCAACTTGATCAACCACGAATCAGGGCAAGGAACGACGGAAAGGCGGTAGGTGATAACCGATGCGATAAACACATAAGCCACCTCCTGTCACCGTCTCGTAAACCTCTATGGCCTTGCCTACTTTACGTAGGTGGTCCATTTCGGTTACAATGATGGTGATGTCATCCGCGTACGCTGACACCGATTTTCCACTACCTGGCTGTCTCGGGATACCGCTCAGTTTTCGCAGTAATGGCTCAAGAGCCATCACATACAAAAGCGGAGAAAGCGGACACCCTTGACAAGCCGACCGCTTGAACGACAGGAAGCCGTTCACCCGAACTACCGAGTCGATGTTATCGTAAATTTGTATAATCCACCTGAAGAAGCCAAGGCTCAGCCCGAACTGTACCAGGGCAGATACCAGGTAACGATGGTCGACCCTATCAAATGCTTTAGATTGGTCTAAATGGACCAGTGCCCCACCCTTGCCAGAATCGCTATTAAACCCCTCTATAGTGTACCGCATAAGATGGAGATTATCCTGAATGGTTCTGCCAGGAACAGCACATGTCTGTGCCTCCCCGATCAGACCATCCGCGACACGCGCCAATTTTCGATAACACTTTGGCCAAAATCTTCAACTCTGTGTTTAGCAGAGTGATGGGCCTGAAATTATCAATGCACTCCCCCTTGCTCGGGTCCCTTCTGACGAGTGTCACTACTCCCCGGCGCACAGATCTGGGTATAAGCCCGTTCTGTTGCCAGTTCGCATAGACCTCCGCCAGTAGGTGCCCGAACAAGTCTGGCATACTCTTATATAACTCATAGGGTAGACCATCCAAACCCGGCGCCTTGCCCGCGTCGCAGTCCGCCATTGCCTCAACCACCTCCTCAGGCGTGTTTGGCCCTTGACAGCCCTCCGCATCTCGCCGCGATAAGCGCGGCAGCCCGTCGAGTAGGTCCGTAAAGGCCCCCCTCCTATCCAGTCCGCCGCACTCACCGAAAAGCTGAGCGAAGTGCTCCTGAAAGGCCTCACACATCTCCTCGGGCTCGTTTATCAACTCACCTTGTTGGTTCGTCATAGATCGAATCGTGGCATCGTTCCCATGCTGAGCTTCCACCACTCGGGCCCGGTTTCTTTTTATTAGGACCAACACCCCACTCCCGCCAGTAGGACTGCCAGGAGACAAAAAACACTCGTAGCCGTCAAACAGCGGGAGTAGACCTCTTGGCCCCTCTAACCGGGTTTCTGTAGCAACAATAACATCTAAATTACGCGACCTGATATCATGCAGGAAGCGACTTTGCTTCCAGCTTGCTCCCAGGCCGTGCACATTCAAACAACCAACATAAATGTAATCCATTACTTACCTTTATATCAGTGGTTCGGTTTTTTCTTTTTATTCTTTGTTTATCTCTTTTTCTGGGACTCGTGGGGAGTCTGACGTAGGCCCTCGAATATATATGGAGATGTTAAATCCATTCTGAGCGGGCCTACGTCATGAAAGAATTCGGACTTTATCCGCCCGTAATCCTTCCGGCCTATTCTGTAAACTATATAGTCATTCATTTTTCCTATTTTTTCCACTTTGGCCATAGCTGCCAACACACAGTATAATATAACGGAGAAAATATACACTAAGGAAAATTGTAATAACTCACTACACACGCGATTTGCGTTCCGCCATGTTATTTTATTATTACCCACAAGGGGCCAACATAGAGGGGACAATACAATCGGGAAAATGAATAATGAATTATGAAGTTTGTACAATGTGGTGTAATGCCCACTCGATCCCCGAAATCGAGCGGTTACATTTCGTCATTTGTTTTTTATTCGTCAACAATATCTTCCAAATAAAAACATTTTACACATTTTCAACATACATTTCAAAAATTTTACAAAGTTCAACATTTTTTTTTTTTTCAGAATTTAAAGTTCCTTTTATCATTTCCAATTAAAGTTTTCACAATACCTTTTCTTTTATATATACTCCATTATCTCTACCAAATCTTGGTAAATTTCCATCGTTCGTGGCCATCTTGTAAGTCGGCATTTCATATGTTTTGTCACGTTCTTGCCAGCTGCCTCGATGAACGCCTCAGCGTCGTTCTCGTGGACGAGTGCACCTGTTTCTTTCCATTCGGTGCCCATCCTGACCCACGTATACCCATTTGTTACGTTTATTAAATCTTCCATCTCCTCACAGTGCCTGTGATGGATCAACGTTCCATAGTATTTGAATTTTCTATTCGTACCTACGTTTTCTCTAGTTTTTCTCTTAGGACTTACTTCCTCTTTTTTCTCCTCCCTCGGTTTCTCTCTTTCTCTCTTTTTGCTTTCTCTTCTTTCTTTTTCCTTCTCTTGTCTTTTTGGCTCTTTGTCTGCCGTCTCTCTACCCTGTGCCTTATGTTCCTTTCCTGTTGTTTCTTTTCCTTTTCGCATACCATCTTTTCCTTTCTCTTGGTTCTGTTCCTTCTCTTGTTCTTTTCCTGCTTTTTCTCTTTCCTTTAATGTACTTTCCTTTTCTTTCTCTTGCTTCTGCCTTGGCTCCTTCTCCACTACTTCTGCACCCTGTGAATTTTGCTCCTTTTCTACTCTCTTCTTCCCTTTGTTTTCATTTTCCTTCAGTGCGCTGTTACTTCCCTTCTCTTGTTGTTTCTCCGTTATTTCCTTTTCCTTGTTTTCGCTGTTCTTTCCTTCGTGTTCGTTTTCCTTCTCTCCACTTTGTGTCTCTTTTTGCTCCGCTGTGAATTCATACAGCGGACATTCCTTTTTTATGTGCCCTCTTGATCCGCACAGGTAGCAATTCGGTTTTCTGCCCTCCACTATTACACTAATTGTTTTCTCGTTTTCTATTTCTATTTGGAAGGGAAACCTTTCGATGTCTTCCATTGTGGCCATCAGCCACAACTCTACTCCGAATCCCTTCCAATTTACAACGTTCGTCTCCATGATTGACCCTATTTCAACTTCCTCCTTTGCTGCCCCAATAATGGCTGTTACCAGCATTTCTGTTTTAATATCTGGGGGCACCTTTGGGACTCTTACCCGTACCCCTCGTCTTCCTTTATACGTCGGCCACATAGTGAAATTTTCGGCTTTCAGGACAGTGGAAGCCAATGAGGCCGCCACTTCCTTTGTTGCGCATCTCACCTCCACCGTACCATATTTCTTTCCTCTGTCTACAAAAGTAGCTTTTTTCATGATGTCCCCCAGACATTTCTCTATTTCTTCAATCGTCACTCTCACCAGTTTTCTCGTGTTTCTATCTTGCGTTCTATACGTTATCGTCTTGTTATTTCTCTCCTCTATTGTTTCAACAGGCGGGACCAGCTTCACGCTGTCACCCTCCCTTTTGACGAAATTCTCGTATTCCTTCAATTGTTCTTTTCTAAAGAACACTTCTCTTATTCTAAGAGACTCGTCACTTTTTGTTGTGGCGACCCCCGCGTAAGTCTCCATGACTTGCGGGTCGACACACCTTCTATAAAAGGTTCAAACACGCAGCGGCAAACGCCTCGCGCGATTCAATTTTTTTGATAATTTTTAACAGTTTTTTTTTTTCAAATTTTCACATACAAAATAACTCAATACACACGTGGATTGCGTTCCGCCAGGTTGTTTTATTATTACCCACAAGGGGCGAACATAGATGGGACAATACAATCTGATGATGGGGTCAGACACACGAATGGGTTTTTACAATAAAACGAATTAAAAAATTTTCATGAAATTACAATAAATGGACAGAAATCGAATGATGTAACAGACCGGAAGACATTACGGGTGGAGTGGGTGCGGGTTTAGCTCGGACCCCACGAGCCCCGCCTCCCCACTGATACTTTTGGTTTCGCTTGGTCTTACATTTATGTTGTATCATTCACTCGCAACTTTCGTGCTACATCTTCCAACGTTCTTCATACACTCTCCTAGTCAGGCATATTCTCTCCAGCCCTATCTTCCTTTTCAGGTGAAAGATGAAATAATTCATCAAACCAGGGCCGGAGATGAACTTGCCTGACTGTAAACCTTTCATTCTCGTCTTCCATATCACCTCTTTCGCAATTGCTACTACAACGAGAAAACGAAACTTACCTTCCTTCACGAGGAAATCCGGTGGGTCAATTTTTGTAATCGACTCAGTCGACAGCTGTACTCTTCGTGTACCTGACAACAGCTGTTCGGCATAAACCCACACCTCAGACACGTCCGGACAATGAACAATAGCGTGCAGGACGGTTTCCCTATCCCGCCCGCATCTTGGATATATCGGACTGTCTTGGCCACCATGCCTTGCGAGTTTATCCCGAACAGGTAGAGCTCCTCTGTAGCATTGCCATGCCAGAGACTTCTGGATGTTGTCCAGTGTCCTCGGCTTGAACGTACGTCGGAACAGACTCGCCAGCTGATTATCGTCGAGACCTAGGGTTTCCCCCAAGGTATCTT
Source organism: Octopus sinensis (assembly GCF_006345805.1). Classification (NCBI taxonomy): domain Eukaryota; kingdom Metazoa; phylum Mollusca; class Cephalopoda; order Octopoda; family Octopodidae; genus Octopus; species Octopus sinensis. The sequence goes on from NC_042998.1 coordinate 86,733,747, forward strand.
CACATTCCGCCTCTACCAACCCTCTATAGAAGAATGTGGTGGAACCCCCACCGCAGGCGTTGCCCGAGCGACGGAATAGCAGGAGAGCCTTGCGACACTCCGTGTACCAAGTACCAAGTTTCGATCTACGATTCAGCCAGGTTTCCCATCCACCGAAACTAGTGAACTTGGGAAACATCAGTTTTGCTAGCGGAGACCTCACCCGTTCACCATCCAGGTAGAGCCACAGATGTCTTAACCTCAGCGCATGTCTGCGCATCATCAGCCAAGGCATCCCTAGCCCACCCTTTAACGGTTGTTGACAGCAAGTAGAGCGTTTCACAAGTGGTTTCCCGCCCTTCCACAAGAAGTAGAAGAGCTGTCTTTCCAACTTGATCAACCACGAATCAGGGCAAGGAACGACGGAAAGGCGGTAGGTGATAACCGATGCGATAAACACATTGGCCACCTCCGCCCTCCCTTTCAGGGACAGCCACCGCCAAGACCAGGTCTTGGTTTCTGCAGCCGCCTTGCTCGATACCTCGCCCCAATTCTTCTCTATTTGGAGGTCTGGACCGAACCAGATCCCTAGCAATTTAATCGGACCCTCCGTCCAACGTTCCACGACGCTGTCAGGAGGCATCGACTTGCCTCTCCAGGTGCCGAGTTGCAAGCCGACTGACTTTTCGCGATTAACTTTTGCTCCTGTCACCGTCTCGTAAACCTCTATGGCCTTGCCTACTTTACATAGGTGGTCCATTTCGGTTACGATGATGGTGATGTCATCCGCGTACGCTGACACTGATTTTCCATTACCTGGCTGTCTCGGGATACCGCTCAGTTTTCGCAGTAATGGCTCTAGAGCCATCACGTACAAAAGCGGGGAGAGCGGACACCCTTGACGAACCGAGCGTTTGATTTTGAACGGCTTCGAAAAGAAGCCGTTCACCCGAACTACCGAGTCGATGTTATCATAAATTTGGATAATCCACCTGAGGAAGCCAAGGCTCAGCCCGAACTGTGCCAGGGCAGATACCAGGTAACGATGGTCGACCCTATCAAAAGCTTTAGATTGGTCTAAATGGACCAGTGCCCCACCCTTGCCAGAATCACTATTAAACCCATCTATAGTGTACCGCATAAGATGGAGATTATCCTGAATGGTTCTGCCAGGAACGGCACATGTCTGTGCCTCCCCGATCAGACCATCCGCGACACGCGCCAATCTTTTCGATAACACTTTGGCCAAAATCTTCAACTCTGTGTTTAGCAGAGTGATGGGCCTGAAATTATCAATGCACTCCCCCTTGCTCGGGTCCCTTCTGACGAGTGTCACTACTCCCCGGCGCACAGATCTGGGTATAAGCCCGTTCTGTTGCCAGTTCGCATAGACCTCCGCCAGTAGGTGCCCGAACAAGTCTGGCATACTCTTATATAACTCATAGGGTAGACCATCCAAACCCGGCGCCTTGCCCGCGCCGCAGTACGCCATTGCCTCAACCACCTCCTCAGGCGTGATTGGCCCTTCACAGCCCTCCGCATCTCGCCCCGATAAGCGCGGCAGCCCGTCGAGTAGGTCCGTAAAGGCCCCCCTCCTATCCAGTCCGCCGCACTCACCGAAAAGCTGAGCGAAGTGCTCCTGAAAGGCCTCACACATCTCCTCGGGTTCGTTCAGCGACTCACCTTGTTGGTTCGTCAAAGATCGAGTCGTGGCATCGTTACCATGCTGTGCTTCCACCACTCGGGCCCATCTCGCGGCGTTGATTCCTTCACATCCCATATGGCGGATTCTAGCCCTGACAATGCAGCCCATGTGTTTGGCCTCGAGGCGCTGGTTTAACACCATTCTCTTGGACGCCACCTGAGCCGCAGAGCCAGTTTTCAAGGCTTCCTCTAATTCCTTAACTAGAGTAGTTTCCATTCTAGCCTCTCTAGCCACTACTCCTATGCTATATCTAATTGACTCAAACTTGATGGCTCGTTTGAGGGCGTACCACCATTTGTTATTAATGATGGTACCAGATCGTGCCCTCTGAATTATGTCCCTAATCCGGTCTTTGTACTCCTTAATCGCCAAAAGGGACGTATTAAGTTTCCAGTAACCGGATCCTCTATTTTTAACCTTATCTATGTCAAGCTTACAAGTGACCATTTTATGATCACTGTAGCTGATCGCGTAAAACTGTGGACACTTAGCTATTTTACTGTCTACTTTTCTAATTAGTATTCTATCTAAATATGACCTGGAAGATCCGTCGCTGTTTGACCATGTCCACAATGGAGCGTTCGGAAATTCCAGCCTATAAGGATCTGCTAGCTCAAAGCGGCTTAGCAGTTCCATGAAGCCACTGTTACCTTTTCTATCTGGACGCGAGCCAACACAATCTAAATCCGCTTTGCAAATTGTGTTAAAGTCTCCTAGCACAACTAATGAATGCGAAGTACCAAGAAAGTTTTCTAGTTCACGGAAATAATCACTTTGCCCTGTATGGTTGGGTGCGTAAATTGCAACCAGTCTGATAACTTTACCATTACTGAACGTCAAATCCATGACGACCAGCCTGCCTTCTGGATCTGCAAAAATTAACTTTTTCTCAGAAACCCGGTTTCTTTTTATTAGGACCAACATCCCACTTCCGCCAGTAGGACTGCCAGGAGAGAAAAAACTCTCGTAGCCGTCAAACAGCGGGAGCAGACCTCTTGGCCCCTCTAACCGGGTTTCTGTAGCAACAATAACATCTAAATTATGCGACCTGATATCATGCAGGAAGCGATCTTGCTTCCAGCCTGCTCCCAGGCCGCGCACATTCAAACAACCAACATAAATGCAATCCATTACTTACCTTTATATCAGTGGTTCGGTTTTCTCTTGTTCTTCTAACTCTTTTTCTGGGCCTCGTGGGGGAGTCTGACGTAGGCCCTCGAATATATGTGGAGATGTCACCTCCAATCTAAGTGGGCCTACGTCGTGGAAGAATTCGGATTTTATCCGCCCGTAATCCTTCCGGCCTATTCTGTAGATTACAAAGTCATTTTTCTTTTCCACTTTCTCCACTTTGGCCATAGCAGCCAACACGTTTCCTAGTCTGCTATTTGCTGCCTTTACGACCATATATGAGTCCATTGTCTCTCTTTTCTTTTTTAAAATTATTCTGGGAGGGGTGGTTTCCGTTTTTTTTTTTTTCGGTAATTTTTTTCCACCCCTCCTCATTTATCTTATCCTCGCTCTTATTCTCCTCCGCCGCTGGTTCTGCTGTCACCGTCACCTCCACACCTTCGGTCTTCCCTTTTGGGCCGTCCGACGCTGCTTCTGGTGACACATTTTCTTCTTTTTCTCTTGGCTTCGGTGCTTCCAGCGGTTTGGGTTGGGGTTGGCATTCCGCCCTTACATGACCCTTCTTGCCGCAGCCGAAGCACCTCGGCTTCCTGCCCTCCACGAAAACTGTTATTTTTTCATCTTCGCTGATTTTTACCGTTTCTGGAATTTCTTCCAGTGTTTGTGCCTCCGCCTGAATGGCTATCACTTTTTTGTCCTTTCCAGAACTCCTCTTCTTCCACTGTGGCCTGGAGGATGTTTATTTTTTCCTCCAGGCCTACCATCACTGCTGCCACCAGACATTCTGCATCTGCTTCTGGCGGTATGTTGTTCATTGTGATTTTTGACGTCCGCTTTCCTCTATATAATGGTAATAAAACAATGTTTTCTGCTTTGATCGTCTCCATCGATAGTTTTTTCGCCATCTCTTCAGTGGTAAAACGCACCTCCACTGTGCCGTATCTTTTTCCTCTGTTTATGTAGGTTATTTTGTCCATTATCGGTTTCAGACAAAACTCTATTTTTTTTTCCTCGATTTTCTGTATCATTCTTGTTGCTGTGTTGTAGGTTTTATATATAATTCTTTTCTTCTCTATATCGTCTTGTTTCTGTATGTTTGTGACCACAGTCACCTCTGTGCCCTCTTTCTTTACACTGTCTGCAAATTTTTCCAGATTTCCAATATTTATTGTTTTAATCTTTTTCCCAGCTACTTCAGCGAATTTTTTCGCTGGAGTTGATGCTGGTACTGGTTTTTCTATTTTCTTGGGCGACGCCGCCTCTTTTTTCTTCAGGCGACAACGCCTCTTTTTTCCTTGGCGACAGCGCCTCTTTTTTTCCTGGCGACAACGCCGGGTATTCGTCCTCGCTCGTCACAGGCGAATAAGAGATGGGGGGACTCCATCTTGAACAAATGGCTTTAACAAGCCTTTGGAATTTCCAAATTAATTGTAGTTTTCCCCCACGGAGGGGGGAACACCAACGCGAAGTCCTCGCGCGAAGGCTGACTTCTTCAGTTAAACAACAATAAACAAAACAGGTAGACAGACAATATAGAAAACAGAGATAATACTATGAGAGCAAAAATATATAAACTTACTAATAAATGCAATTAGCTTGGAGCCAGGTGATTTTATTATTACCCACAAGGGGCGAACATAGAGGGGACAATACAATCGGGGAACTTAAAATAAGAAAGCGAATGACAAGAAAAGGAAAAAATAAAAGTAAAAAATGACATATGAAAGAATATTTACAATGAGATGTAAATGCCCACTCGATCCCCGGAATCGAGAGGTTACATTTTCGTCACATATATTTCACAATATTTTCTTTTTTCTCTTCTTTCTTCTCTCTCTTCTCACAATTCTATACATATTCCATGATAGCTTTCAATTCTCTAAAGTCCATCACTGAGCCCTCAGGCAGCCGCTCTCTCACTCGAACACTCGTGTAAAACGTTACACTCTCTCCGGCAGCTCTGAGGAACTCAGCGACTCTTTCTTCGGGGATTAGAGCAGTCTCCTGCCACTGATCGGTCATCCTGTTGACCCATATATGTCCCTCCGTATTACATGTCAAGTCTTTCATTTCAGGGCAGAAATGGAAGGTTACTAACTTGTAGAAGCAGTAATCTTGTTTCCGTCCTACGTTTTCCTTCATTTTTCTTTTCGGGCTTATTTCTTCCTTGTTCTCCTCTCTTTGTTTCTCTCTTTCTCTCTTTTTGCCTTCTTTTCTTTCTCCTTCTTTCTCTTGTCTTTTTGGTTCTTTGTCTGTTCTCTCTTTCTCTCGTGTTTTATGTTCCTTTTCTTTTTCTTTTTGTGTGCCGTCTTTTCTTTTCGTTTGATTCTGATCTCTCTCTTGTTTTTTTCCTGTTGTTTCTTTTTTTTTTTTTTCCTGACTCTGTTTTGGTTCTATTTCTTTCTTTTCTTTTATTTCTTTTTCCTTCATTGACTTATTATTTCCTTTCTCTTGTTGTTTTGTTTCCTTTTCTATGTTTTCTTTTTCATTTACCGTATTCTTCTTTTCTTCAAGTTCCTGCTCGCACTCCGCTACGAATTCGTATAACGGGCACTCTTTTTTAATGTGCCCCCTTGTCCCGTACAAGTAACAGTTTGGTTTTCTTCCCTCTACAATTACACTGAGGGTTTTTTTCATCTTCAATTTCTATTCTGTAGGGGAACCTTTCAATGTCCTCTTTTGTGGCCATCAAACACAGTTCGACCCCATATCCTCTCCAGTTTACCGCGTTGGACTCCTTAAAGGATTCCACCTCCACTTCCTCTTCTGCTGCTCCTAGAATAGCTGTTGCCAGCCATTCTGTTTTCACTTCTGGGGGTATATTCGGGATTTTAACCCGGACCCCTCTTCTTCCCTTGTATGAGGGCCACATTATAAATTGTTCGGCTCTTAGTACAGTGGTAGCCAGTGAGGCTGCAATTTCTTCCGTTGCACATCTCACCTCCACCGTACCAAATTTCTTGCCTCTACTCACGTAGGTTGATTTCCCCATTATGTCTCCCAGACATTTTTCGATTTCGGCTATCTCCACTCTTGCCAGTTTCTTCGTATTTTTGTCTTGGGTTCTATATGTCACTGTCTTGTTTTCTTTGTCCTCTTTTGCTTTCGCGGGGGGGGGTTAGCTTCACGCTATCACCCTCCCTTTTGAAGAGCTTTTCATATTCTTTGAGTTTACTCTTCTCAAAGAAAACATCCTTCACGATTATCGATGAATCATTATTTTTTTTTCCCGTGACCCCCGCGTAAGTCGCCATGACTAGAGGGTCAATTCACCTTCTTCGGAACGTTTCCACACGTGGAGGCAAACGCCTCGCGCGATAATAATCAATTTACACAGAACAAAGTTTCACTGTCTAGTCACAGATAACAACACGTATAGCTTGGAGCCAGGTGTGAAAATCTTTTTTCTCTACATTGTATACTTTATAGACAATAGTCTTTCCTTTAATTTAATTTTTTATTATCCATCTGGACTATTCCATTTCTGCACGCTAATTTTATTTTTAATTTATTACCATTCATGTGAAACCACTTATTCAAGTTCAAATCATTGATGCAATTTTATACCAATTGCTATTTTTACTTTTGTTATGTTACGATTATATTATACTTCAGTTTGATTTTAATTATTACTTACTACATATAATTAAATTGGTATTATTATTTTCATTGTTAAAGTGAAAGTGTCTGACATAAAATAGAGAAACATTTTGTTTCACTTTTAACATGTAATACTGATATAGTGGAGAAGATATGATATTACTATGGGCTCGCTCTAGTCAAGAAGTTGAACATTTTTTTGCCCATGAAACTACATGGACCCTAAGTAAGGCATGTGTAAAATTTGAATGGAATTGATTGTGTAGTTCTCAAGTTTTAGGGAATCGTAGTGGAGAAGATATGATATTGCTGTAGGCTCGCCCTAGGCAAAAAGTTCAAAATGCTTTTGCTGATGACACTCCCCGGACCCTAAGTAAGGCATGTGTAAAATTTGAATGAAATTGGTTGTGTAGTTCTCAAGTTTTAGGGAAACACACAGACAGACAGACACACATTGTCAGTTTTTTATATATAAAGATATATATATATATATATATATATATGTGTGTGTGTGAGTGTGTGTGTGTGTGTGTGTGTGTGTGTGTGTGTGTGTGTGTGTGTGTGTATGTGTTATGATGTGGTTATACACATCTGGTGTGAAATGATAATATAAAAATAAATAGTTAGTTGTGGTTATCTTAAACTATCGCAGAAATATTCGTTAACACAGAATGCACTCTGTAAAACTTGAGCGTAGGTGTGATACTTGCTAGTCACTGTTAAACTACCAACTGTTAAACCAACACGATCAAACTAACACTTGTCAAATACTACCTGACATTTCAATTAGTTCTTAATTATTGTTATAGATTAGTTCACCTTCTGTCATGTGGGTCTTTTCAGGTTTCTTCCATAACATTTCCCCTTTGATAGACTGCTTTGATGATGTATCTGGATATAATTATCATCATTTAACATCCAGTTTTTATGCCAGCATTTGTTGAATAGTTTGACAGGATCTGACAAGCCATAGGACTATGGTTTCTATGGCTGGATACCCTTCTTAACACCAGCAACTTTACAGTGTGTATATGTATAGGTATAAAAATATATGTATAAATATATATATATATATATATATATATATATATATATATGTATATATATATATATATATATATATATATATATGTATATATATATATATATATATATATATATATATATATGTATATATATATGTATATATATATATAAATACATCCATACACATTACTGTTTTAATAACCTTAATATTTTCATACTGGTCTGTTGTACAGTTTATCATACCACTATTTGTATCAGTTTCCTTTCTTTCCTCACCTGGGATGTGCAACGTACTAAAAGGAATGTTAGGAAAAATAGAAATGTAATACTGTGTACATAAATTATATTTTA
>NC_042998.1:86741638-86796638 GCF_006345805.1 Octopus sinensis
CAATGAATTGAAGATAAAGTAAAATAATTTAAACTTAATTTCAGGATGAAATGTTTACAGCAAATGCTTCTGTATGGATCCAAGTTAAGGATGTTCAAGATATGCCACCAGCATTTATACATTCCTGTTGTGTTGAGAAAATCAAGGAAAATTCAAACAAGGTAATACATTACATTTCCAGTTCAGTTTTTATTGTTTATTGTTTTGGAGAGAAATAATTACAAAAACTGATTATCATTTAATGCCTGTTGTCCATGCTGGCATGTGTTGGATGGTTTGACCAGGGCTGATAATCTAAGGTGTTGCATCAGAATCCTGTCTGATTTGGCATGGTTTCTACGGCTGGATGCCCTTCCTAACACTGACACCTCTGAGAGTTTAGTGAGTGCTTTTATATGTCGCTGGCACAGGTACCAGTTGTGTGACACCAGTATTTTCCACGACTATGATTCCACTTGGTCTGATGGCTCTTCTCAAACACAGCATATTGCTAGGAATCTCAGTCACTAGTCATTACCTCTGTGAGATCCAACATTTGAAGTTCGTGCTTCACTACCTTGTCCCATGTCTTCTTTGGTCTACCTCTACCACAGATTCCATCTACAGTTAGAGATCAGCACTTCTTTACACAGCTGTACTTGTCCATGCACATCACATGACCATACCCGTGCAGTTGTCTCTCTTGCACATCACATCTGATGACTTTTATGACTTACAAGACATCAACACTTTGTTGTACATGGACACTGACATTATACATCCGAGGAAGCATACTAGCTTCATTTCTTTCAAGCCCATGCATGTCCTCAGTAGTCACAGTCCATGTTTATCTATGTTTATGTATAAATTCATGTTTAATTGTTCTGTATGTATCTCTGCGTGTTTGTATATTATGCATACATGCCCACACCATCATTTGATCTTCACATTTCCATGCTTGCATTAGTTGGATGAAATTTATGGAGGTAGATTTTTTTTTTTTACAGCCAGATACTCTTCCTGATACCAACCTTCACCTTGTTTCCAAGTGAGGTGATATTCCCTGTGGCCAGACATGTATTTCTGTCGAAGACTGGAAACAACTACATGGCTTGTATGATGGTGTTGATCATTTACAATCTTCATGTGATGTCAGGACAAGGGTATACACATACACACATACACACACATGAAGAAACGTCATATATATATATATATATATATATATATATATATATATATATATATATATATGTATGTATATATAATGGTCTTCTTTCAGTTCCCATCTACCAAATCCACTCACAAGGCTTTGGTTAGCCTTTGACAACTGTAGAAGACACTTGCCTTAGATGCCACAACATAGAACTCGACCCAAAACCACATGATTGGGAAGCATGCATCTTAGCCACATCACCATGTTTGTGCCTATATATCTATACATACATGCACATACACAGCCATGTCTGTGCATACACACACACACACACAGATAAGTTTATGTGGGTGTGGGTGTGAGTGCATGTCTACATATATCTATGTATATATGTTTATATATATATACCTGGGTATTTTCTGTGTGTGTTTATGTCTTTATGCATATGTATGTCTATATGTGCTGTATATATCTGTGCATGTGTATATATCTATGTTTACCATTCAATATATGTGAAAGTGGTTATTGTGCATATATGTTGGTACATGTTTGAGTGAGTATGTATATCTTGGCGTGTATGTATATATATATATATATATATATATATGATATATATATGATATATGTATATATGATATATGTGTATATATATATATATATATATATATGATATATATATATATATGATATATATATATACATATATATATCTACTATATATATGGAAATCTGTGGGTGTGTTCGTTTGTGGCGTTGTTATCTAACGCCTCCTACATCATTTTATTGATTTTGACGAAACTTGAAACGTAAGTAGAACTCAAGTCTGGAAAATTAGTTACATACTTAGATTGTTGAAAAATATCGACAATAGGGCCCCTGGAAGGCTTTCTTATATCTACTATATATAACTAATATATTATTTTTAAACATCTAAGGAAAATGACCCATTTGCTCCTGAAACGTAGCCTTATATATAACCAAGGGAAATAACCCATTCATGTTTGTAGATTTTTTCGTATAAATGAAATTGAGTATGTTTATTTCTTAGTATTTGAACTATTTGTGTTATTTTCGCAATTTATCCAGTACAACTCTTAAAAAAATAATTAGTATTTTCCTAAACAAGAGATTTACTTATTTCAGTTAGTGATTTATTCACGAATATACCAACACTAGCACTGCTGAGGGTAATATTCTTGTGAATGCACAAAAACATTTTTCAGAGTTATTTAATTTGAATTGTTATTATCTCATATCTGATTAGCCTGTTATTATGTAACATGCTTCATGATTTTAGTATACATGATGTTCTAACAGCAAAAGCAATGCCTGGTTCTTTCTTGCAACCCTCAGGTCTTCCACTCCAGCAAAAGGTTTAACCACCTGTGAGTTCAGAATATTGACCTTCACTGAGCAGTTGTGTTTCAGACAAGGCAACAATATTTTGCTATATCTATCCAGCTACTTGGCTATAACTGCAGATCATTTTCGAGGAAATGTTTCTGCTGACTCAACATCTAACAATGTGCGGATGTTCCAACAACCAATGTTTAGTGGTTTAAACCTCCTCCCTCTTCTCCTTGCTGTAGCATGATGATGACCAGGCACACACCATGGTGCCATGGGACATCTGCCAGAGCAGACCCCATCACATGTTCCAGAGCCCTTATTGCCATTTACATCAGTACAATTTCTACTTGGCATTTGAATGATTGTCTTTTAAGGTTTCAACCAGCCATTTTTGTGATAGGTTTTACTTTTTGAAGTGATATCTGTGCATGATAATTTTTATAATGGGGAAAGGATTTTCAGAAATCCAATCCCATTCTCTGAATATGGACAACATAAACTCGAAAATAAGAACTAGTCTACATCATAGAATATTATCAGTGTCACAGGTTTTCTCTGAGTTTCCCTCTCCCAGAGAGATGCTGTTACAACAGAGGGGCCTCCCAGTGGGCCAACCATGTACCTGGACACCAACCCAGGTATTTCCCTGTTCCCACATATACATACATGCATACATACACATTTCTTTTTTCTCCTGCAGGGTGTCCAACAATTGCCCTCCTCACCAAGCAAGCTTGATGGGTTTGCCAATTTAGTTGCTGATGACCCAATCATGCAATAGGTTGTACTGTGTTACATGTTACCATTAATGCCCAAGAGCAATCTGACATACGTACATACATACATACATACATACATACATACATACATACATACATACATACATACATACAAACAACTGGGAACTTCCACAGAAACAGTGAAAGAAGAAATGAAGGTGGTAGAGGCCTGAAATCAGTTCAGACAGCCTTCGAATGCTGTGTGGTTTCACTCAGGTACCACCTGTTGAACAATAGCAGCAAAAATAAATGTATAAATGAGGTGCTGAAAGGTGAAGTGAGCAAAATTGTATGAATTGGCAGTGAGCTGCTCAAGAAGCACTCTCTCCCTGATGATCTCGTATACAGCCCCAAAACAGCTGGGCTCTCTTACCTCAGAGAAGACCTGGGTTGAAAGCACTCAGTATAGAAAAAAAAGGACCATGCATGGGTATGAAGAAGACAGTAGAATTGACATGAAGTGCAGCCACTCTTGGACACAAGACCACTACATCACATCACTTTGAAGGCTATGCATTTGCAATCCAGGAACAGGAGATTGCCACAAACTACCTGATGAACAAGAGAGACAGTGATGCTCTTGTAATCCCCAGGTGCAACTGCATGTGTAGGCTATGTTATGTTTCTGTGGAAGACATCTCGCATGTGATTAGCAGCTGTCTTAAAATGTCATCACAGAACTACCTCCCTATGCAACATGATGTTGCAAAAACAATTTACAATGCCATTAGCAAGAAAGACTGTCCCGAAATAAACTTAGAAAATACCTCTGCTAAGGAATACATTCATAAACACGAACTCAAGAAATACTTGTGGAATATTCCCATCAAAACTTCTGTCAAATGTAAACATAACATATTTACATTTGATGGATATTTGTCATCATCTTGTTCTCATTCCTAAGATTTTTTTCATTCTTCTTCTTCTTCTTCTTCTTCTTCTTCTTCTTCTTCTTCTTCTTCTTCTCCTTCTTCCTCCTCCTCCTTCTTCTTCTTCTTCTTCTACTACTTCTTCTCTTCTTCTTCTTCTTCTTCTTCTTCTTCTCCTTCTTCCTCCTCCTCCTCCTCCTCCTCCTCCTCCTTCTTCTTCTTCTTCTTCTTCTTCTCCTTCTTCTTCTTCTTCTTCTTCTTCAAGTCACTGCCTGAAATCGAACTCAGAATCTTGGGGTTAAAGGCCCATGCTCTTAACCACTATGCAATATGCCCACGGGCATATGGCGTAGTGGTTAATCACTTATTTTCCCAAAGTACAGGTATATTTCAAAATGTTCTCTCTCTATGCACTTGCGGAGGAAAACACAAGCACATTGCCATTGATTTGAATGAAACTTACATCAATGAAAGTATCCTTTTCTTCCCTCTTTTTAAAGCCTAGGATCTTTATCTCTATTGAAAAGAAACCCATATATATTACTAATGATGCTTTTTTGGTTTAGCCTCCAGTCATCCCCAGTTCAACAGACCTATGAGCAAAGCCATGACCATTCTATCTTAACTTCAGAAGTAGTGTATCTTGGACTGGTTTACAGGGTGGTAGCACTAGGTAATGATATGTATAAATACAAAGTTATTACGAGTTCAAATATGCTTGGTACACATTCGAACCCATAAAAAAGCCTTTCACTCTACTTGGTGATGGAGAATATTTCTCACTGTAGACAAATGGCGTAAATACACCAAATTCATCTTGCAGTGCCTACAGCAAGAAATTTTCTCAATGACAAAACAGAATGAATAGCTTTCTTATTGGTTCAAATGTGCTCCAAGTATATTTGAGTTGGTAATAACTTGGACTAGTTTATCTAATGTCTCTTTCCATTTTTTGTAAGATGTTAGAGTGAAATTTGAAGGTTATTAGGTTGTTATTTCTTTCAGGCCAAATGATAAGGTTGGGATTGTCATCTCTTTTGTTTGCTTATGGCTTGGATAATGGGAAAAGTATCAATTTAAGAAATTTTGATTTTTTCCTTAGTAACATTTTGCACCTTCACAAAAACTCAGAGGAAACCATTATTATAACCTTTTATTACATTTTGAAATTATTTTTGCTATTTAATCACTTCAGTTATTTTTATTTCACAGGGAACTCTCATCACTACAGTGACAGCTGAAGATCAAGACAGAGGCATACCGAATGATATTGGTTATGAAATTATTAATGGTATAATTTCCATGATTTATTCTCTAAATCTTGAAATAAAACAAAATGCAATACTGTGCTTGATTCATTCAAAGAATTTAGTATATATGTACATATATACTAAATGTATCATATAAGTAAGGATGCCAGTGAAACCTGCCTTAGATACCAGGACAAACAATGTAACAGAATATGGAGAATTTATGATAAAGGAAACAGAACAAAGACGTGGTGCAAGACAGATACATTTCAAGGGATGATGTTTGTAGAGACTATACTATGTAGGGAGTTAGTCAGGAGGTTTAGGAAGGCTCTGAGGAACACCAAACTTAATATTGAGCTTGTTGAGAAATCAGGTCCTTTGACAAGACCACTTGCTGCAGCATGACCTGCGTGGTATTTATCTTTAGCCCCAGTATTAACTGTAAGACCAAAGAATGTGGTTTGCATCATAAAGTGCATGGAGGAGGATTGGATTGTAAGAACTGGAATACAACATACATCTGGGAGACTTCTAGGAATTTACAAGAAGCTATCAGACATTAACACAGGTTCTTGTCATCCAGCCATCGTTTTCAAGAAACTGGTAAAGGACATCAGCAGAAGAATATCTAGTCTATCTTCAAAGAAAGAGATTTTTTATGCTGCCATCCGATACTACAGTGAAGCTCTGGCTGCCAGTGGTTTCAAGGATAGGATTAGTTACATGCCAGAACTTAGTCCCACCAAGAGAAAGCGCCAGTGGAAAGTGTTGTGGCTCAAATAATCCTTCTCTTTAAAGGTTAAAACCTGAGTAGGTAAGATTTTTCTTGGCTTAGTTGATAAAGACTTCCCCCATACAAGTAGATTCAGCAAAATATTCAATAGGCATATCCTAAGAATTTTCTCTAGCTGTGCACCTAGTATAAAAACGATTTTATTAAATAGGCCCACACCCAAGACAGGCAGGATGCTCATAGAGGTATAACACAACATGGCCACTGCATGGCTGCTGCAACACGGAGACTGTCATATATGAGGCAGAAGTAACAGTCAAAGGACCTAATGAGCAACCAGACATTTGAAAATATGTAGGAGCAACCAAAGGCCCCTTCAGAACCCTCTTTTGCAATCATAAGTCCTCTTTCAACATCTCGGAGACATACCATCCCAACCCTGGCCAAGCACATTTGGTGTTTGAAAGAAAATGCCTCCAAATATAGTATAGATCTAAGAGAAATGTAAACCATACTTTAATAGCAGCAAGAAGTGCAGTTTATGTCTGGCTGAGAAAAGAGGGATTTTAAAGAGCACCCAACACCCAGGCTTTTCCCTGAATAACAGAAACGAAGTGTCTAATCCTTGCCCACATGAAAGGAAGTACATCCTATCATACCTGTCTGTCCCATTATGCCTACTGTCACCAGTCCCCCAGCCTCGACTTTCCACCAATACTCTAACTAAGAATTTGACCAGAACATTCACAAATTCACCCACATACAAACACACACACTCCAACATGGCAAACACCTAACAAACAGACCATTTCCCACCAACTCCAATATAAGCCTCACCATCAATTGTACCCCTACATACACTGCATGCACACATAAGCCCCCACGACCTTAACCAGTACAGAAAGAAAATGCACCGGCAAACACAGTAATGGATGCCTAGACCCCCCTTCAAAAGTTATACATACTATACCACTACACATATCCCACTCCCACAAGAACACCAACCTGAAAGACGAACACAATTTCCACAGACACTTCATGATGGCTCTTTCTGACTTACAGCATAACCAGCCATGTGGTGATGACTCAGTACCAATGGACTATACTTTTAACTAAATCCCCTACTTGGTTTGTTTCATGGTCTTTTCACAGCAACCACAAACCAAATGTGTCCTTTCACCTCCAACAATAGAGAGCATTCATCATATTTCATCCTATAGTAGCTACCTCTGATGAGCATAGGGTTTTATAATTGGATTGTTACCTAACATTCAATTGTACCTTTAGCTGATTGGCAAGATTGGCTATGGTGGTTATATAATATTGTACACTTCAGATATTTTATATGTTTGTGTGTATATATATATATATATGTGTGTGTGTGTGTGTGTGTGTGTATGTGTGTGTGTATTGGGTCATCCCATAGATAATATGGTTTGTTTATACTTCTTTTATTTTCAAAATTAATATAAGTTCTTTTTTAATCTAAAACATACTTTCCTTGATTTTCTATAATGTTCTTCCAACTATATAGTAGATTTGCAATGCTCCTTTACTAAAATTCACTTGTCTGTGATGAAAAATACTCCTCTAGTACTGTTTTGACCTTGTCTACAGAATTCATATTATTTCTGTCCAAATGATTTTGAAAACTGCTGAATAAATGATAATCAGATGATGCAGTGTCTGGTGAATATGGTGGGTGGGACATCTTTTCCCATTCAAACTACTCTAGCATTTGGAATGTCATCTGAGCATTATCCTGATGGGAGAACACCTTTTGTCTTGAAACAAATGATGGTCACTTGTCTTCTGGTGCTGACTTAAACGACTAGTTGAATGACTAAATCCAAGCTCTTCTGTTCGTTCCTCAACTGTTACGATAGGATTTAGTTCCCCCAGGGTTTCCCAGATGTCCTCATTGAGCTCTACAGATCTTCCAGAATGAAGCACGTCTTCTAGGCTGTAGTTCCTAGCCCAGAATTTCTGGCATCACCGTTGACACTGGCTTATGCATATTGTCCGATCCCTATATATGCATTAATATTCCTCATATTTTCTGTTGCACTGTGCCTTTATTGAACTCATAAAGCAAACTATGCCAAATATGCTCCTTTGTCACTTCCATTATCGCTTTGAAAAGATAACTGTTAAAATCGAAGTTCACTCTTCAAAACTTGCACTAAGAATAAGGACAAGGTAAAATTACTACCAGCTTTTATAACAAGTTGATGCAGGTAGTTTATCTTATCCCTCTGTGACTTTTAGCTCATGCAATTGAAAAACTGCATTATTTATGGAATGACCCAATGTTGCTATTATGTTAAACTGTCATGTGTCCAAATTTGGCCAAATATGTTTTATTCAATATTTATTTTTGCTTGCTATAGCCAGGTCTTTTGGTCAAACAATTGTATCTCCAGCTGCTTCAAATGCCAAGATATCAAAAATTGTAAAAGTATAGTCCAACAGTTTTGCTATGGAATGATGAACCTATTATTGGTTTTCTGGAAAAGCAACATTTTGGACTTACAACACTTTTGCATAATAGCATCGATATATATATGATAATAATAATTGCTTTAGTAACGAGAAGATGAATTTGGTATTAATCTTTATTTTGTACAATGGTTATTTTGACCCATTCTGCTACTGTCCTTTATGGGTGGGACTCCTTTCAACATGTTGCATTGCATCAGTTTTGCTGTCTGGGTCTCATCAGATACATCTACACATAAAGATGTGTCTCACTAAAGATCCCATGTTTTGGCTGTCATGTTGTAATATGCCTGTCTGGTTAGGAAACTGTGCCAGTGCACTACTCAACAAATTACCACACTAATCAACACATACCCATTAGTCAAAATTTATATATACTTATATTAAACTTTTTAATACTTTTTGACTGTTATATATATTTAGAAAAAAAAATTATAAATATAAATTAATAATTTTAATTTTAAATTTAAATTTAAATAATTTAAATTTTTAAATTTTATATTTTATATATTTTGTATATTATATTAATTATTTTTATTTTTATGTTTTGGTTTATGTTTTTCACTGTTTGATTTACCTAATAGTGGTTTTATCTCTAATTTGATCTCTGTATTATAATTCTGAAATGCGAAATGTTTGTTTGTCTGGTTTTGGCATTGGAACGGGTTAAAGGGCACTAGATTTCGTCGGATTGACTCCAAAATTTACAGGGACATGTAAAATGAGGTGAGGATGTGAGTGGGCTAGGTTAAAAATCCCTATCTTAAAGGTGTGGTTACTAGGGCAAAAAAAAACGCACACTTTCACAAGTCATCTCTCATTCTCTGATCTGCCTGTCTTCCTCTGTCTCTCTCTCTTTCCTCCATTCCTTTCACTTTCTCTCTATAACGTCGTTTGACAGCATCTACTATCTTTCCCCCGCCGCCTTCACTCTTCTCCCTCCCCCTCTCTCTCTCACTCTAGGTCTGTCTGCTTTCATAGAGAGATTATTATCACCATCACCACTACACAATCATGAAAACAAATATTATGAATCAGATATTTATTGGGTTAATTTATATATGTGTGTGTATTCTATATATAAATATGTATATATAATGTATATATACAAAGTGTATATATCTATATTTATATATATATGTGTGTGTGTGTGTATATATATATATATATATATATATATAATTTGTATACATTTGTATATATATAGCGTACACACACATATATATAATGCGTATATATATACATATATAAATTTAATGCGTATATATATATATAATGTGTGCATTATGTGGTTGGTTGACGTGAAAATATGCACACCTATATTAAAAGTGCTGGCAAGTTTGCATGGCAACTACTTTTTTCCTCAAATGAAAGGTGTGACCTCTAGGACAAAATTCCTCATCTTATAAAATGTGGCCCGAGTAGACCTGAATGAAATTGGGTTATATTAACCAAAATGTGAAAAGGGGTCTAAATGGGGCTGGAAGGGGATTAAAATTTACATGAGCAGGTGCTTAGGAATTCTCTGTTACATCAAGCTAAAAAATTTGCGCCAGTCTTTTAATCGTCAATGTGTTGCCATCCATGATGAAGAAGTTTTGAATGCTTGCCACGGTGAGTCTACTGTCGTGAGAAAGAATCAGTTCAAAACTTGGTGTTTAGGAATTTTCTTTTACATCAAGTTCAAAATTTTACGCCAGCCATGAAACTGCCACTACATTGCTGTCGTCGTTAAGAAATGCCAGCCATGGTGACTCTACTATCCTCAGATTCTATCCCTTCAAATTTTGGTTTACAAATTTTTTTTATTTTTATTCAGCTCGCAAGTTTGTCTGTCCCTTTTAAATGTTAGTGTTTTGCTGTTTGCCTTGAAGCAGTCCTTTCCATTGTCACTGCCTGATATTTACGATTGATCTTTCAAAATATTTTCTTTCTCAACTTACTCAAGATCTTTTGTTGTTTATAAATGGGAGAGAGATAGATAGAGAAAGATAGAGAGTAAGAGAAAGTGAGGGAGAGTCCGAGAGAAAGGAAGAGTAAGAGAGTGAGAAAGTGAGAGAGAAACAAAGAGGGAGAATGTGGTGATAAAAAACAGAAAGGAAGCAACAGAAAGTAAGAACCACACTCTTACCCCCACGTAGAGTGGATCACCTTAAGCTAGTTTATATATATATATATATATATATATATATATATATATATATATATATATATACATATATACACATACATATACATATACATATACATATACATATATTACCATTGTCATCATCATTTAATATCCATTGTCTATGCTGGCATAGTTTGGACGGTTTGAGCTGGCAAGCTGGGGAGCTGAACCATACTCCAGTTTAATTTGGTATGGTTTCTATAGCTGGATGCCTTTCCTATTGTCAACCACTTTGCAGAGTGTACCGGGTGCTTTTACATGGCACCACATGGGCGATTTTACATGGTGTCACACAGACACTATTATCTGGTGCCACAAGGGCACATTTATGTAGTACTGTCATGACAGCTTTTTATGTGGCACTAGTACAGAACTCTTGCAGGTCGATCCTCACCACCAGGGGTGCTGGTCTTAACACTTCTGCAGCAGGGCATGGGTATTCTTGAGCACAGCAAGGTGCCAGGCATCTCGGTCTTTTGTCATCTTACATGAAAGTTTCAGCATCCTGAGGTCGTTCTTCAGTACTTTGTTCCATGTCTTCCTGGGTCTCCCACTTCCACGTGTTCTGTCTACTTTGAGAGATTGACACTTCTTTATGGAACTGATTGCATCCATCCGCATCAGATGACCAAACCAGTGCAGTCTTCTCTCTTGTACACTGCAACTAATTCCTAATATACAATATATATATGAATATGTATATATAATAATAATAATATTAGGGAATAAATCCAAACTTACAGGGAAAAATTAAATTTAGGATTAAATCCAATTTTATAGTATAAATATATTATATTATATTAGAGATAAAACCACTATTAGGCAAATCAAACAGTGAAGAACATAAGCCAATGCATAAAATTAATTTAAAAATATAAAAGTTAAAAATTAAAAAATTGTTAAAATAATTTAAACTTATAAATTTTAAATATATATATATATATATATGTATGTATATTTTTATATTCATATATTATTTTGTTTATTAATTAATTAATTAATTTATTTATTTATTTATTAATTTACTTTTTAATTTTTTTTTTAATAAATATCAAAAGTATTAAAAGTTTAACAAAAGATAAAGAGTAAAACACTACGATCGTTTCATGGCTGTACCAATTCGAATAACAATAATTTAAATTCAATAATAATTCGAGTTATGGTTACAGTCAATCTTCAGGTTAATTGAAATATTTTAAAATAATCAGAAATATTTAAACAATATTTTTAAGATATAATAATATAATTATTTTACTTATAATAAACTCTATTATCAAACTAGAAACTTAAAACTTAACAATTATGATTATATCAAAAACGATTATAATGTTAAATAATAATTTTAATTTTTAAGGTAAGAAACCCACTGATAATCTAATGTCAGTAATAATCTATATCTAATTACATAAATATTTTTTTTTTAAATGACTATTATATATAAAAAATTATCAATGGAAATATATAAATGTATATAAATATTATAATTAAGATCTAAAATAATTTCTATAAATAAATATATATGCACATATAATAAAGACCTAATAAATTAATATTTCATATTTAAATATGAAATATCTAAATTCAAAAATATAAACAAACTTAAACGAACTTTCGGAAATCTTATTTAAAATACTTATAGAAATAATCAATTCATAGTTATATAGTATCGAATAAATACTATAAATACAATAAATATATTTATCAATGGCAAATATCAATTTAAAAAGACAATAACTAAGTTATGCTATTAAGTTAGACATGGCCTGGACCAATCTTTTATCGAAACATATCTAAGTT
This sequence comes from Octopus sinensis, assembly GCF_006345805.1. Classification (NCBI taxonomy): domain Eukaryota; kingdom Metazoa; phylum Mollusca; class Cephalopoda; order Octopoda; family Octopodidae; genus Octopus; species Octopus sinensis. Next base: position 86,754,227 of record NC_042998.1, read on the forward strand.
TATCTAATTTTAATTATAAGAAATTTAAAACTACAATTAATACTATTAATACATGTATATACATAAATCTAACTTTAGACAACTTGTAATCTTGCTATCAAACAACATATCTATCGCTAAGTAATATCTTACGAATAAACTTAAATTTAATATCTAATAATTATATAGAAAATTACGATAATTAGATCATTACATAAACAACAATATTTACATAAGAAAAATATTATTACACCAAAGACTTATAAAAATATTAAAATTTACAATTTAAAGATGTTAAATATAAATAGATACTTATCTTAGCGAGGTTTTGTAATGAATTATTTTAGATCTTAATTATAATATTTATATACATTTATATATTTCCATTGATAATTTTTTATATATAATAGTCATTTTTAAAAAAAATATTTATGTAATTAGATATAGACTATTACTGACATTAGATTATCGGTGGGTTTCTTACCTTAAAAATTAAAATTAATATTTAACATTATAATCGTTTTTGATATAATCATAATTGTTAAGTTTTAAGTTTCTAGTTTGATAATAGAGTTTATTATAAGTAAAATTATTATATTATTTATATCTTAAAATATTGTTTAAATATTTCTGATTATTTTAAAATATTTCAATTAACCTGAAGATTGACTGTAACCATAACTCGAATTATTAATTGAATTTAAATTATTGTTATTCGAATTGGTACAGCCATGAAACGATCGTAGTGTTTTACTCTTTATCTTTTATTGAACTTTTAATACTTTTGATATTTATTAAAAAAAAAATTAAAAAGTAAATTAATAAATAAATAAATTAATTAATTAATTAATTAATAAACAAAATAATATATGAATATAAAAATATACATACATATATATATATATTTGTATATATATATTTAAAATTTATAAGTTTAAATTATGTTAATATTTTTTAATTTTTAACTTTTATATTTTTAAATTAATTTTATGCATTGGCTTATGTTTTTCACTGTTTGATTTGCTTAATAGTGGTTTTATCTCTAATATATATAATATATATATATATATATATATATATATATATATATATAATGATAAAAAATTAAAATAATAATAATAATAATAATAATAATAATAATAATAATAATAATAATAATAGGGAGTATAACTCCACACTTACAGGGTAAAATTCAATTTAGTATTAAATCAAATTTCACAATATAAATATATAAATATAAATCAGTGATAGAACCGCTATAATGCAACTCAAACAGTGATAGACATAAACCAATACATAAATAACAAGTAATATATGTAATAATTTTTTTTTTATGTCTATCACTCTTTGAGTTGCATAATAATGGTTTTATCTCTAATTTATATTATATATATATATATCCAGTGATCATATATCCTATCATCAGCATTGCTTTACACCTTAACAGAAAAAAATAAACTTTTAACTTAGACTCAATCTACACACCTGTTAAAAAAATACCATGAACAAGTATAGGGTAGGCTCCGCTGTCAGGCATAATTTAATTATAGATGATTTTTAACTGAATCCTATCTGAAGCATTAATAAAAAAAGAAAAGAAAACTCTTCTTTCAAACTTTTGTTTTATTTTTCAGATTCTTGTTCAGCCTTTTCTATTTCCAATAACAGTGGTGAAATCAGAATTGAATCTGATAATCTTGACCGAGAAGATCCTGTAATTGATAAACTGAATGGCGTCTGTACTGTTGAAATAAAGGTATTTTCATTTATATACTATTCTTCATTGTTTTTTACAGGATGAAGCAATAAATTGACTCTTTGTTTCATTTTAGCTACCTAGATATTAATATTGGTTTCAAATTTTGGCACAAAGCCAGCAATTTCAGGGAAAGGGGCTAAGGCAATTACATCATCCCCAGTACTCAACTGGTACTTATTTTATTGAACCTGAAAAGATGAAAGACAAAGTCAACTTAAGTGGAATTTGAACTCAGAACATAAAAACAGAAGCATCTAGATATTAGTATTAATGGATAGAGAGAATCATTCAAACATTGGACAAGATGCTCTGCTCTATTTGGTTACAACTTTGCAGTTTTTGAGTTCAAATTCTGCCACAGTCAACAACTTTGCGTTTCACTCTTTCAGAGTAGAAAAATAGGTACTAGTCAAGTACTGGGGTCAATCTAATGATCTATATCCTCTGCAAAATCTTATGATCATGCGAATATAAAAGAAATCAATGTAAACCAACAGATAGGTGCAGGAGTGGCTGTGTGGTAAGTAGCTTGCTTACCAACCACATGGCTCCGGTTTCAGTCCCACTGCATGGCACCTTGGGCACGTGTCTTCTATTAGAGCCTCAAGCTGACCAAAGATATCTAAATTCAAAGGAATATAGTATGGAATCTTCAATAATATCATTGTAAAGAAAAAGAACAAAGAAAAACGAAAGTAAAAACTCACAAAAGATAGCTTTTGAGTGCATTATGAAAATATTTAAAAAATAAGTTATTTCATCTTTATTTAGACTTAGGCTTAAAATCATTGACCAATATTTCTCTTGTATTTTATAGGCTTATGAAATAAAAAATAACCAAAAAGGTGATAGTGTCACGAAAAACATCACAATATTTGTAGAAGATGTGAATGACAATGATCCCTTGTTCAATAAAAATCTTTTACTGCAAAGGTCAATGAAAATACTACAAAGGATAATCCAGTAACAATAAATGAGATTATAACTGTAAAAGACGAGGATACGGTACTGAATTTTTGCATTTCTCACATATTTTATTCTTCTTCTTCCTATCTTATCTTTTGTATTATTTATAAATATTTTAGTGTTTTAATCTTCCATTTTTTAAAAATAGCATTGTGCTGAGCCCTCTCAAATAAGAAAATTGAGTGAGAAAATTCGTTTTTGTTCGGATGTTGAGTTTAAAATAGTGTTGCTGTCAGTGTTTGGTTGTTTGTATGAAAACAACTTGAGCAGGTATATTTTAAAAAATTGAGCATTGAATATTTCGATGCAAATGATAGATTTTACACTCCTGATACATACAATAGTTAAGTTTGAATTAGAATTGCATAATAAACAGCTGTGTTGTAGTTTGTTGCATGAGTATAACATAATAGAAGAGACATGTATTTATTTTGTTATCAATTTAGTTACAATAAAATTGAAGGGTCTATTGGCAGCTGAAGTAGAAAGAAGAATAGTGGGACTATTCACAGCAATCTGAATTAGTTACAGAGGGAATTATAGCTCAGTTGATTAGGAATAGAATTAACCTAGATGAGACACAGTTTGGTTTTGTACCTGGGAAGAGTACCACAGATGCCATCTTCCTAGTGAGACAGCTGCAGGAAAATACTTGGCCAAAAGTAAGCCATTGTACTTAGCCTTCACTGACCTGGAGAAAGCTTTCAACAGAGTTCCCTGCTCTCTTAAATGGTGGTTTCTGAGGAAGTTAGGAGTAAAGGAGTGGCTTGTTAGAGCCATACAAACCATTTACAGAGGTGTTGTCAGTAAAGTGAGAGTCGGGCATAAATAGAGTGATGAATTTAGCGTACAGGTAGGAGTTCACCAGGGCTCAGTTCTTAGTTCACTCCTATTCATCATAGTGCACCAGGCCATAACAGAGGAATTCAAAACTGGATGCCTGTGGGAACTACTGTACACTGATGACCTCACCTTCATTGCAGAATCTGTAGCAGAATTGGAGAAGAAATTCCTGGTATAGAAGCAAAACCTGGAATCAAGGAGCCTTAAAGTTAACCTAGCTAAGACCAAAGGTGTTGCTAGCAAGAACACAGATAAGACTCTCTTTCCATTAGGTAAGTGGCTCTGCTCAATTTGTAGGAAAGTGATTTCATTCACTGCACGAAATGTAGGTTATCAACCTGTAAGAGATGCAGTGGAATCACAGGTAGATTAACAGATAAAGTCATCTTTGTATGTGGCAGATGTGCATAAGCAATAAGCACTAAGAGCACACCGGACTTACACACTCTCAAATGCCCAGGATGCTCTCTTGAAGTAGTAGATAGTTTCTGTTACCTAGATGACCAAATTAGGATTGGTGATGGATGCTCTGAAAGTAATGCTTCTAGAATAAGAATAGGATGGAGGAATTTCAGAGATCTATTACCTCTGTGGGCAACAGAAAGACTTTCTCAGAGTGAAAGGTAGATTGCATGATGCCTGTGTATGAATGGCTATACTCTATGGTAATGAAACATGGGCTCTGAATGCAGAAGACGTGTAGATAAGAGAGAAATGAACACATTATTCTCAGCTGGATGTTACAGCAAAATGCAAATGTGTTGAGAGAAACGTTGGGCATAAGAGGAATCAAATGCAGCATGCATGAGAGAAGATTACATTGGTTTGGATATGTGATCCATATAAGACAGTTGCATAAAGAAGAACCAGTCACTGAATGTGGATGGCACTTATGGAAAAAGGCGACCCCAGGAAGACATGAGATGAAGTGGTGATCACTGATCTCAGGATGTTGGGGCTCATGGAGGAAATGACAATGGTCCGAGATGTCTAGTGATATGAGGATGTAGAGAAGACCACCCATGCCAGTGAATCTGATCCCAAACTGTTTCTCTTCTCTTCCTCACATTTCCTCTTCATAGCTATGATTATCTCCCACTCACCAATCTAATCCTTTCAACACTGCCCACTCTATTATTGCTCTCCCTTGTCCCCTCCCCCTCTATACCCAGATTTTCACCAGTTACAGCATTACAACATTCCCCACTCACACATCCTACTTCTTGGCAACACTCTACCTGCACCTGCCATCATTCATTTATTTCTTCTTTCCTCTACCGTTCCATCTATTCCCTGATCTTTGTTCATTGCAAGCATACCCTAGCACTAACTGCCATCCCTCTCTTGTTCTTTCTGTCTCCTACTTTCTCTCTCTCCCTTACTCTTCCTTCTTGTTGAATAATCATGAATTTCCTCTACAACAACAAACTTGTTTCTGTCCTCATTCTTGATCAATCTCTCTCCCTCCTTCTGTTTAGGTAACCATGTCTCTCCTGTACAGCAGCACATCTCTTTCTTGTTAACTCCCCCTCTCTTACTAGGTTACGATGTCCTACATCTTCAGCAGCACACCTGTTTCTGCTCTCATTCTCGTTATTTCTCACTCTCTTTCTGTCCTCTTCCTCTCTTTCTCTTTCTCTCTCTCCTTCCCTCTCTCTGGCTTGGTAACCATTTACCTCCTCTGCAGCAAGACATCTATTTCTGTCTCTCTGTTACAGTCTAACCTTTCATCATCTGACACAAGAACACCTCCTCCAATGCCCCCTCAACTTTTAAAGATTCCTTGTCTTTCAAAATTACTTGGTGACCCTGCTTGTACAGGTGCCACTTAAAAAGCACCCACTCCACACTGTAAAGTGGTTGATATCTGGAAGAGCAGCTAGCTGTAAAAATCATACCAAAACTGACCTCAACTCTGCTGATGTCACATAAGATGCACTCAGCCCACTCTGCAGAGTGTTTGGTGTTAGAAAGGGCATCCAGTCATAAAAAACCATGCCAAAACATACACAGAAATATGACAGACTCCTACTTGGCCAGCTCCTGTCAAACTGTTCAACCCATGCCAGTATGGAAGGAGAGCATTAAATCATGATGATGATCATGCAAAATGTTGCTAGAAATCCAGAACTATTTTGAGATTTGCTTTTTAACATGAATTTAATGGAAGAAAGAAAGTTTCTCCCTGAGGTCGTCTCTAGAAAGAAGGACTATAAACTATAAGTAATATTTGTTAAGGGACTAAGGCAGCAAGCTGACAGAATCGTTAGCATGCCATGCAAAATGCTTGGTGGCATTTCGTCCATCTTCATGTACTGAGTTCAAATTCTGCTGAGGTCAACTTCGCTTTTCATCCATTTGGGAGTTGATAAAATAAGTACCAGTTGAACACTGGAGTTGATGTAATTTAGTTAACCCCTCCCTCAAAATTGCTGGCTTTGTGCCAGTTTTTGAAAATAATATTTCTTGAGAGACTGGGACAGAGACAAAGAGAGATAATGGTAGCAGTAAGAAATAGAGAAACACTACAATATGTATGAATTATAATGAAGTATAAGGACCAGGTTTAGTTAAAGAGTCTGGGCTACTGTCTCTTCAATTATGAGTCAAAATTTACTGTTATTTATATGTTTGCCTCTTAACTCTTAAATGGTCAAGTACCACACTGAGCATAAAGACTACATTCTCAAGAATGATTCTTGCAATGATTAGAAGTTGTGACTGCGTCCTACATATTTTTTTAATGATTCCATTAAAACAAATTATAGAAGGAAAAAATCTTTTTACCACTAGTTTAATTTTCTGTGATAGAATAAGAATGATTTTCATTATCACTAAGGCAGTTTTTTGCCAAAAAGTTAAAACTCATAAAAACGTTCATTTCAAGGTTAAAACCAAAGATAAAAGGTATTTTTTAAATGATTAATCATTGTAACGAATCATTTTTTAAAGTTAATAAAGTTAAAATCAAGTAAAAAAAAGTTAAAACAAGGTTTTAAAAAAGATGAAATTTCTCTAAAAAGTAATTTCTTTTTAGATTCTGAAAAGAATAAATAAATTTATTGATATATATATTTATGTATTGATTAAACCTAAATTTGATATATATTTCTGCAAATTTTTAGTAGAACTGTTGTCTGGGGCTATCACTTTGGAGCTCTTTTTAGCACTCCCTATGACTTGTCCTACCTTTCAATTTTTTTTTATTCTCAACTCATTTGTTTCTGTAATAGTAATTGTTGTTGTTGCTTCTACTTTTGTTCTTGCAGTTGTAGCTGCTGCTGTTGTTGCTTATACTTTTGTTCTTGCAGTTGTAGCTGCTGCAGTTGTTGTTCATTCAGTTGTTGTTGTTTCTGCCATTATTCTGGCAGTTGTAGCTACTGCTGTTGTTGTTGCTTCTACCGTTGTTCTGGCAGTTGTAGCTGCTGCTGTTGTTCTTTCAGTTGCTGTTGTTGCTGTTTTTGCAGCCCGAGCAAACCAGCCAACAAATTTTCCCAAATTTTGCAATTTTTATTTTCCGTAAATTCACACCAAAAAAGCTTTTGTGTGTTTGTTAATTCCTCATTGACACTGTTTTCATCCTTAATGTTGGATTGTTATAATATCCACTCAGGTATAGTAACATAGTTAATAAGACAAGTAAGACTACAACTATCTATGACCATATATTTCATATTCTCTCTCAACACTGACAGACATCCTCTTATTTATAATGACTACCACATACCATTTGTCATGTGGGATGGGTGAACGATTATTATTCTTATCCCCACAACAATAATACTCATACATCACAAAGTAATTAAAACTAGAGAGAGCTCCTAAATGTTTATGGATATATTAATAATAATAATAATAATAATGATAATGATAATGATAATGATAATAATAATAATAATGATAAGCTTAAAATGAAGTTAAAATGTGTCAAAGTAAAAAAGTAAGATTTAAAAATTATGAAAATAAGGTTTAAAATCAAGTAATTTTCAAGATTAAAAAATGTTTCTTGACAATTACTCATATAAACAAGACAATTCCAAACATTTATCTATAAATTTTAAGAAAGACAAAAATTCCCTGAAAAGATAGCTTTTATATTAAATTGTTTAAGAATTAAGTTTAGATCAACAGTCTAGAAAATTATAACCTTATATACAATTTTGTCTAAGAATATATATTTTTTCTTCTCATTCTACTAACATAATGAAGTACATTTTTATGTACTACTTCATTTGTTTTAGGTGGAGTACAGTAAATTCAGTCTTAGCTTGAAAACTTTGGATGGTAAACCATTCACTGCTCTTAAAGTTATTCCAGTAGAATCAGTAACAGAAACAACTATAGCTCTGAGTGTTAATAATCCTGATGAACTTGATTATGAAAAGGAGAAACAAATGACATTTAAGGTACGTATGTTCTTGAGTTTAATTTGAATGAATGTAACCTGATATAAGCATGGGATGAAATTTAGTATTGTATAAATAAACTTCAAATCTGTTGCTATCCCCTTCATATTTTATACATTATCCTTTAACATAGCTTACTGTCATTTAAAAATATGGTAAACAAGTTTTCCAATTTTAACATATAGAGTGCAGTGCAGTGAGATAACGGAGTTCACTTTGTTATCACACAGTCTTAAGTGGTATCTCAACTTTACCCATAGGTATAGGAACCTACAAATTACATTAGTGGTCAGTTTTCTTTTGCTTCCACACACTGTGTGTCTTTCTAGGAAGCAACTTTTCCTAACACTCTCCTAAGGTCACACAAGCTTCATTTTTGTCATTCTGCTACTACCACTAAACTTCTGACTACTACTATAACCTCGTACACTGACCCTGCATGTGAATAAAAGCTGTGAACAATATTCTTCTTTTCCATGTTGATTATTACACTTGTTATTACACAGAGTTTGAACAATTTAACCATAACATAACTTATTACAGTTGTGTTTCGGGGTTATTACTTTCCTGCATCTGCATTTATCACTCTTTGATACACTCTGTCTCGCCAGGTTTGTTGAGGGATGGCAAGACATCACAGGATGCATGATTCGTAAAACTTAGTTGTGATGTACTCTATTTTGATATTTCATCCCAACTCATCTCTCTGTCAGTTAGGTACTTTTCCTCTCTTGTCATTTGTCCATGTTGAGAAGCTCTCTTTGAAAAACATTCAAAGAATAAATAAAAGAAAAGAAAAATGGCAGTGATATTTGTTGATGCTAATAAATTGTCCCATATCTCTGCACTTTCAAAGACAACTGGGCTAAAATATCTTTACTTGAAAAACAAGTAAGGTTTAACAACAGGAATTGCATCTGACTGTAAAAATAGTTCCTCAATAAATATTGAATCCATGTGAGACTGGAAAAGCAAACATAAAATGAAGAAATGAAGAAACAAATGTTCAATTCAACAGATCATATCTTTATATGTATGGTACAGGATTGAAGCATATTAAATTTGAAATCTAATAGTTGTAAAATACCACATGGCACATATGTATATAGGTGAAAGCCATGAGTATTCAGGGCTGGTTACAGGATTTCTGTAATGTGTTTCTTCTTAAACTTCTAACAGATCTTTTTGAAGAGTGTCATTTTGTTAAAATATACTTACAAATTTTCTTGTGTGCATTTTCACTAAGTTTTGCTATGAGCTCAGAGGAATTGTTTTATCTATCCAGCCAGTATTTAAAGCAATTAAAATTTAATTATTATCAAAATATAGAGATAAAAAGGGCACATGGTATACTTTGTGATGTCCTAGTTCAGTGGCCTATTATTTTGAACCTCTTGAATTATGATGAAGTCAACTAATAGGATTTTACTTCAGGCTTTATATTTCTCAATATTATAATGATAATGAAGGGAGAGGAGAGGAAGTCTTTGAAGTCAAAGCTGAACTTAGCAACAATGACAATAATGAAGATGTTGATAGCAACAATGATGATGACAACAATGATAAGAGATTAAAATTTTTTCGAAAATGAATTACATACTTTGATATTTTTGTGGTTGGTCTCAGGTTCAGTCACAATGCATGGCATCTTGAGCAAATGTCTTCTACTATAGCATCAGGTTTACCAATGCCTTGTGAAATTCCGTCAGTGGAAACTGTGTGGAAGCCCATCGTGTGTGTGCATGCGCGTTTGTTGTCCCCTCACTGCTTGACAACTGGTATTGGTTTGTTTATGTCTAACTTACCAGTTTTTTTTTGGGGGGGGGAGTAAACGATAGAATAAATACCAAACTTGAAAAAATAAGTAATAGAGTCAATTTTTTTTTATCAGACCCTTGAAGGTGGTGCCCCTTATTTATTTATGAATTTTCCAGATTGTTGCTGAAGATAAAGCTTCATCTAAAACCAGTGAAGCTAATGTTACTCTGGAAATATTGCCTGTGGATGAATTTCTTCCCCAATTTTCTCAGCAAAGATATCAAGTAAATGTCTCTGAAGAAAAAACTGTTGCTAATCTGATCACCATAACAGTAAGTATGAAATAATTTCCCTTTAAATATTTAAGACAAATTGTTAATAATTCTGTAATTTTATAGACTCTTAACATCATCTTTAAAATGCATATATACAGTCTTTATATCTCTACCATGTTTTTAATTGTTTGATCACTGATCATCTCAGGTACATTTTCTCGGATATGTACATACTGACCACTGTACATGCAGCAATAGCCTATGGATAAGGACTTTATCCTGAGCTTAGGAAAAATGGTTTTGAATCAAATCTAGCATGGTATCATGCATATATCAAGTGGTATGATAAATGATTATGAGCAGAAAGCAGTCTAATCAGAACATTGTGTACATATAAAAATATACAACTAAATAAGAAAATGTATAATCGTATTAAATTCACTTTATTTTCAATCACAATTATTCATGAGGCCAATTCAGGCTCTTTTGTATTAATGTGATCAGAGATGCATTTTCTGTTGTATAAAAAGTTGTCTTTAGTTTTTCCCATGGTCGGATTTGAATTTATAATTGTAGTCATTTCTAAATTTCTATCTAACCAACAGTAGTTAGATAACTATCACAACCATTTTGTGCTGGTTTATCCATATTTGTATGAGTTAGAAGTGTTTTCCACAGTACAAAATTTCCCTCTTGTTTTAGTTCTTTATTGTCCCCTTGGTGAGCGGTTCCGTCACTTGAGATCGATCAACAAATTGTAGATCATGTATAATTGGACCTTACTTTGCATTTTGAAGATCTGTAGGGTCAAATGAGTGTGCTGGGGTTGCTTAGGTTTAATTTTTGGATGCTGATAAATGAAGTTACACAGTACCATGAGATGGTCTTGGAAAGAAATGCTTTTCAATTGCAGTAGTACTAGCATGGTTGTTTAACACAGAATCCAGAGAACTTTGCTGTGTCTTGTTGATTTGGCTATAAGATGAGGCAGAAAAAAAATGTTCTTAATGTTGAAAAGTGTCTTTTTTTATGCTTTATCCAGGGTCAAGATGCAAATTCTATATTCCAAAAATATTTATAGATTCTTTCACATACTTGTTCTTTCCCTTGCTCACTCCCTTACTTCCTTCCTCCTTCCCTCCCCCCTTTTTTTAATTCTGTGGAGGAGTGAAGGGAGACATCAGAATCGGAAGCAAGGGAAAAAGAGTGATGTCAGGACTGGAAGTGAGAGGAAATGGCATCATGTCAAAAGTGAGACATTTGAAAAGCTACTTTCTTCATCAAGATGTTGATGGGGACAGACATGTGGAAGGGATCTCAGAGGGAGAGTAGTTTCTGGCCAGGAGTTGGGGTAGTGTACACATGTAGGTATGGCCAATGAATTCCACTGATCCTTGTGAAGTGAAACTTGATACACTTTTCTGATTTTCTTTTGAGGTAAGAACATTCTAATTTTTTCCTTTCCTTCTAAGAATTTGCAATTTATTTATCAACAATAATATTACATACCCACATCCATAGATATGTATACGTGTATGTCAACATGACCAAACAGTCTGAGCTGACATTCCTGAATCATATAAGTAATAGATTGCATCACAGTTTCTGTGTATAGCCCTTGGTTGGATATAAAATTCAACCAGTGGACCCATAATCTTGCAAAGTGTCCTGGTACCAAAGGAATTCAGGCTGCTCCTTCTAGTTTTAAGCCCCAAAATTCATCATTAATTAATTCATAGTATAATATCTTAGTTAATATTTTCAGTTATTTTAATTTTAGTTTCATGGAAATATTTATTTATATTTTAGGCTACTGATGATGATTCAGGCAAAGATGGAGAAGTGACTTATGCAATATTTGGTGACAATAAGTGAGTAAAAAATATTCAGATTGTGATTTTATTTGTATATGAAAGTTGAAATTGTATCTAATTGCTGGTTCCTTTCTTTGTATCTTACATTTAGCATTGCTTTATATCATAAATTTTAATTTGTTGATTACATTATAAAGTAAAATGCTAGACATATACTTATAGATGCATGAAAAATCAATCTTTCTTTCAATTAAACAAAAACATAATTATTACATAGCAATGAAATATTATCATAACACCTCCTATAAAGAAAAAGAAAAGTGTATAGCACACAACTAGAATTTTCAAATATGCTCCAAATACTAGGCCTTGCTATCTCTGAGGTAGGGTAGGTTTTCCTTGTCAAAAACACATACTCAATATAGTAAAGATTGCATCAAAAAGACTGACCTTCCCTTTCAGGCACCCCTGCCAAAAAAAAGAAAATACTTCATTCTCCAAAAATTATTTACCTCGTACTAAGTTGAAGAAAACCTCACAACTGTGTGTTATGCCTATATTGGATTACATAATTTTTAAAAAAAATATTTTACTTAATTTTTATGTCTTAAGTTCAAATCTTGCCAAAATGAATTGTACCATTCTTTCTCTGGGGTTGGTAAAATACGTTGTAGTCATGTTTAAATGAATTCAAATATATGTGTATGCAATCTTCATGCATAATGCGTTGTAGTGACATGGTTAACAATGAAACCTTCATTTTGTAATTATATTTTTGTTTTGAAGTATATTGTCTTAGAAATAGTTGACTAAGCTATTCAGTTTCACTTATTTTTGCTTTTTCTAGTTTTGTATATACTTATGTCTTCTCATTTTCTCTTCTGAAACAGTTTCACTATAGACAGCAAAAGTGGTACTATATCAGTCTTAAAGAAGTTGGATTATGAAAAAGTAACTTTTTATAGTTTACTTGTTGAAGCCACTGATGGAGGTAATCGAAAAGCGACTGTTGATTTAGATGTTTTTGTGAAGGGCATTAATGATAATGCCCCTATATTCAGACCAAAATTCTATACTGGACTTCTGAAAGAGGGCAAAACCAGTTTTGAGTATGAAATCACTGTTCAAGTAAGTTATTCATTGTCTGTATTTTATTCCATTGTCTTGACGTGTTTGCATGAAATAGATTTCACCGTAGGCTCATATAATTACAGAAATTATTCTTGTCAACACTTTTTAGCATTCAGCTTTTTATCCAATGGATTAAACCAGGCCTTATTTCTTTTTCTGTATTTTTTATTGTTGTTTGTGATGAGAGAAAACTAGGTTCTTGCATATAATTGCTTGAAAAACACAGTAATGTATTCTATACCCTCTATACATAGCAAAATCTGCACCGGAGATTAAAATATAATCTAGAACAATCTGCCATTTAACTAAATTATTATAACATCTATGATGAAACAATCTTTTCTTTAGTCAAGAGATCCTTCTACAATGATAAACTTCAAATTGAACAAAAATAATAAAAATTCCATAAGACCTATAAAAGTCAGTTCATCGCATAAACTTAAAATCTTTCTAAATGATATGAACCAAATGAAAAATAGATGTAATTATTAAAATAAGTAATCTATTCCTCTGGATAATCAGTGTGCAAGTTAAATACATTGTATATCAGACAAATACAATTGAGAACAGAATTTGCTGTACTGTATTAGACAGGGTGTTTGTGGGTAAATTTGACAGCTTGCACAAAAGGAAAACAAAACAAAATATCTCATCTAAAAATAAAACTATTTAAAAAAAATCTAAAAATATCAACTAGATTATAACTGCAAGATAACAGTTTATACAAAGTAGTCACTCTTAGCTTCCAGCACAGCCTCAAAGTGACTCCAGAACCTGGTGCATGCATTCCTCACTGTGTCCCTGTGAAGATCTTCAAATACCACCTTCATCTTGGCCACCAGCTCAGCCTTGATGTTGCAGGCAGAGTGGTTAGTGTTTTTCACAATCATGCTCTGTGAGATTACATATGGGAGGAATTAGTTGACAGGAAATTGGGGCTGTTGATGTAGAAAATCTCTGACAACCACTTCTGACTCTTTCTGGAGGTATGGCAGGGAGCTGAAATCTACTACCATAACATATGGCCTTCCAGCAGCAACACTCTCTAGCCAGGCTTTGCCCACTGTCTCCAGTAGCTTTACATAGCTGTCTGAATTGAGCCTAAGGCCTTGTTCAGAGAAGTGGGTTGGCATGATGTCACCCTCACTGAAGATACACCCAAAGACCATCAAAGTTTAGAGGAACTGGTTTTCATATGTAGAATATCACATGAATTGTAGGCAAGATACCTGGTGTTCTGGATGTTGTGTAACTAGTTTTGGCAGAAGTTCTTTCCATCTGAGGAGAACCAGATCATCCCTGGCTCAACATGATACCTCAGCGTTTTCAGGAGCTTTTTTGCCTTTGTCGGGCAGTTCTTGGTGGTGAGTCTAATGCCCATTTCTCTTGCCAAAGCTCTCATTCTTTTGCTTAGATGTTCTATCATCTAGTCCGGTAGTTTGGGGATTAATCACGGAATGCAGACACAATCAAAATGCCTGTTGTGTCCCTTCCTACTGACCACAACTTTGTAGTCTTTGTTGCAACTGTCCATGTCACATCTTACAGCCTTTACAGTGTTCACAGAGCATTGGGCAACAGTCATAGTATCAGCATTTTCTTACTTGGTGTGGACCATCATGATACAGGTAACTTTTTCCAATATTCAGAAAGCGTCCAGTCCTCTGTGTCAGTTATCTTTTTCTCAACTACAGCTTTAATCTGAATGCTCTCTCCAACACCAATGACTGTTCACCAATACATCAAGATGTTCCTGATAAAAGGAGATATAAAAAGTGTCAAATTTAGCCCAAACATCCTGTGCATAGGCTTAAAAAAACCCACAAATTTAAGAGCTGACCATGCCAACAATGAGCTCATTCAAGAGCCATCACAAAGAAAATTATGCATCATTCTGAAAACAAATTTGGCAAAGAAAAGATATGGGTGAGTGTATTGATATTGTATAAACTCTCTTGGGCAGATCAAAATGCTGCTGTTAATGTTTAACTGAGAAATATCATATTGTAAACTACCCAACCCAGTATTGAAAAACAGAGCCAATGATAATTTTGGTCAACGAAGGCAGGATTGGCAGTAATGTTTATATGCATCCACTACTGGTTGAATATTTTTCCCTTTTTACGTATTCCCAATATTACAGTTATTATATAATTCCAAGCTCCTAGCAGCAGCTGTCAGACCTGAAATACCAAGCCTCCTCCCCTTAGTTTTATGTACCTTTTATACTTCATGTAAATTTGTTTTGTAAATATACAAGTATTTATGTTCTTATACACTAATGTTCATCTTCTGAATATATATACGTGTATATATATCTATAAGCATGTATGTATATCTCTATAAATACAGTCATCGATGTGTGGGCTTGTATGTGGTGTGTGTCTCTCTCTACACATACACATATAGGCATTCATGCAAGGTCAAAATCATACATAACTACATCCAGTGGGAGCAGACAACTAAGTCTGTATGTATAAATTTGTATGTAAGTATTTGTCATAGCACTAGTATTAGTGTGAACCCAAATAGTGATTAATGTGCAAGCAGACATAAGTGTGTCTGTGCTCTCGCATGTGTGTATATATGTATATATGCCTGTATGTGTGTGTGTATGTTTATAACTATATATGTATATGTGGATGCATACACATCTATATGCCTATTGATGTAAAGAAATATTGATAAGTCTGTGTATGTATGTGAAATGGTGCACATGCATGTATAAATGTGTGTGTGCGCATGTGTGAGTGAGTATATATTTGTAAATAGGCGTATGTTGGGATATAGATGTGTGCCAAATAGTAAGTGTTATGACCTTACCACCACCCGGAATGATGTCTGGCCATATGATGTCATGTTGGCAAGGACGGCTAACTATCAAAGGAATTATTACCACCAGCTCATTTACAGAATAGCAAGACAGATATTGACACACTTAATGGATTTGTTTTATTTTAATTTATTGTATACTTTATTTTCCTTAATCTTTACATTGTATTATTTTCTTAATTACATCCTGTTTGTATCCACAGCTTAGCACTTGATTTATTCTTTGTAGTTCCTACTCAATGTATCTTAGATATGACTGCTATCAACATGCTCTAGTTGATATGAAGAGTGAAATATTACTTATGTAATGAGAAACTGTGTTGCATCACCTAAAGAGATACTTCTGCCCCATGTGGTGCATCATATTTCATTGTATAGTCTCCCAGCTGTATAGGAGAGTTGCATGATGTGTTGAAACGATCATTGTGACAATAAAGTTTCTAGTATATTCTATCTTTTGCTTCTATTGTTTTTACTGAGGAATTTCTGACATAGAGCCAGCAATGATTGTGCAATTATCATGGAGGGCACCAGGTAGCCATAGGCAGTGAACATTCTTTATCGGCATCCTACTAGAGACACAGGAAACACATAAAGTTTAAATTTTGAATTTAAATTTAATCTTTACTTTTAAAACACACACACACACACACACACACACACACACACACACACACACACACACACATATATATATATGTATGTATATGCATTCACTTTGAAAATGTCATAAATGATAGACCCTTGAGGAAATTGCAACAACAAGGATGCATAATTGCATACAGAGCAATGTGCAGTTTCTGCAGTAGAGACATATGTAGGTCATGGTTATATAATTTCTTGAAACTTATTGATATTTGAATTCTTGACTATGAACTTTAGAGCCTTCCATTCTTGCCAGTGTAATATAATTTGCATATGAGCTTTGAAAATATATTAAAAAATAAAAGAAATTCTCTTCCTTTTTTAATCTTTCAAATTACTATTATGTAGGATTTCATTATGAAGGAAACCATCCTGATGTGGGGAGGGCATTATGTTTCTGTATATGAAACACTTTAAACGCCATTTATACATTTAATGTATCCCTAAAATTTACCTGAATTTATATATTTTTACCAAATTTATTTATCCCTGAATTAAACAATTTTGAACTCTTATCCAACAATTCACATAAACATCAAATTCTTAATTGATTGGAACTATTCCTTTTGGAAGCTTTTACCTTGGAGCTTTGTCTCTTTATTTGTCACTTCTCCATTTGGTACCTGAACCCAACGTACATAATGCATGGTTTTTACATGTAATTTTATTCACTTATTTATATAAATTTATATGTATATTTATTTACTGTGTGCTTTAAATTATACTTTGAAATTTTTATTGATTACTTAGATGTGTTACTTCTATAATTTCTCTTATCCTTTGATTTAGCTCGCAATGAGCACTTCTTAATACAGCCCATATATTGTGAAGCATGCTTAAAAACATATTTTATAAGAAAATTTAACTTAAAATATATATATACTACACTCATGGAGTAGTTGGCGTTAGGAAGGGCATCCAGCTGTAGAAACACTGCCAAATCAGACTAGAGACTGGTGCAGCCTCCATGGCTTACCAGACTCCGGTCGAACCGTCCAACCCATGCTAGCATGGAAAACGGACGTTAAATGATGATGATGATGATAATCATCATCATCATCATTGTTTAATGTCCGCATTCCATGGTGGCATGAGTTGGATGGTTTGACTGAGGGCTTGCCAGCCACAAGGCTGCACCAGGCTCCAGTCCAATCTGGCAATGTTTTTACAGCTGGATGCCCCTCCTAACACTAACCAATCCTAGAGTATAGCAGATTCTTTTTATGTGCCACTGGCTCAAGGGCCAGTCAGGTGATATTGGCATTGGCCATGCTTGAATGGTGCCTTTACATGCCACCAGCATGGGAGCCAGTCAGGCGGCACTGG
Organism: Octopus sinensis; assembly: GCF_006345805.1. Taxonomy (NCBI): domain Eukaryota; kingdom Metazoa; phylum Mollusca; class Cephalopoda; order Octopoda; family Octopodidae; genus Octopus; species Octopus sinensis. The sequence goes on from NC_042998.1 coordinate 86,771,961, forward strand.
CAACGACCACACTCGAATGGTGCTTTTACATGCCACCAGCACAGGAGCCAGTCAGATACAAATCTTACGTAATGAGGAGAGGTCAATTCATGTCAGAAAAAACAAAAGAAAACTGTTTGATCAGATCCAAAAGGCTTTTGAACAAACTTAAAATCCATCAGAAGATGGTGTGATTTGGTTTTTCTCATATAAGAAAAACTTTGACCAAGACCAGAAAACTAACAGAAGAAATGACAGATGGCTATATGCAAACCCTTCTGAGGTTTCAAGAGTAATGCACACAAAATTTCTTGTAAGTGTCATGGTTTTGGGTGTTGTTTGCAATGAAGGACATGTGATGCCTCCTCACTTTTTTCCACAAGGCCTTATGGTTAATGCTGCTGTGTATATTGAAGTTCTGGATAAAGTTGTTAATTCCTTGGGTCAAAAGTGTATGCAATGGAAGGCCTTATGTCTTTCAGCAAGATTCTGCATCATCACACAAGGCTCAAATGACACAAGAATTGATGGCCAACAATTTGCATGATCACATCACTCCCACCATTTAAACTCCTAATTCTCCAGATCTCAATCTGCTGGAGTATTGTTGACAAAAATCTCAATGAACACCTCCATAGGACTTAAAATTCTTTGAAAGGTGCCATAGTTTGAGTCATGTCTGATATGAACAGGGACAACTTAATCCGAGCTTGTAAATGATTTTGACTCCACGTAGAGACACTTATTGATGCTTATGGTGGTTTTATTAGATGAAATTATTAAATTGATAAGTTAGCTTTATGTTGATGTTATTTTCATAAAAATACAATTTTTTTCTGTTACCAATTTTAAAACCACAAAATCTGTCCTCAAATACTATCTACATGCACATGCACACACACACATGCTGGTTTTCCTCTTCTAAAGTGGTTGTAACTCATGAGACAGATCAGTTTTGGGGAATTCTCTATTGTAATTATTATGTATTAATTTTGTAAAAGTGGTTAGTTTGAAGGGTAATTTCTTGTTGATTTCTCTTTCACTATAGGCAACTGATGCTGATAAAGAGAATTCAGGTAATTCTCAAGTAAAATATTCAATAGTAAATGCTAGTCAAGTCCTTTCAAACAGTTTTTCCATAAATGCACAAAATGGAATTATTACTCCATCAAATATAGATTATGAAAGCCTGACTGATAATGTCATCCAGTTAGTAGTCAAAGCTGAAGATAATGGTAAACCAGTCAAGGAAGATACTGCTGTTGTTAATATCACTGTATTGGTGAGTACTAAAAATCTAATATTTCTAACATTTTGACATTGTAAAAATATTGAATTAAGGGTAAAGTCGTTAATTATATTAAATCAGGATTGAATCTTGTACTTTGGTGATGGAGCTATATTTGTATACTCAATAAGGCTGCTTTTTGTAAGACATCAATCTTGCATGGGATTTCCAGTTGCCTTAAGATTTCCAGTTGCCTTAAGAAGTTTTGACTTTTAATGGGATTGAGCCCAATGCTCCAATCACCACTGGTATCACTTTTACATTATCCTCTCATTCCATACAGTTTTGTCATATCCACTTTCAATTTGGAGTATTTGGTGATTTTTTGCAACATCTTTACTCACAACATTCATGTCATTTGGTATGGCTACATCAATGATCTGATAGTATTTGTCTCTCTTATTCAATATGACAATATCCGGCTGACGGTGTTCGATTACATGATCCATCTGAAAATCATAGTCCCAGAGTATCATTACTTTTCCATCCTCCTGCATAACTTTACTTGATACATGCTCACACCAGTTCTCTGTTACTTCATATTGGTATTTACAGTATAAGAGCCAATGAAGATACACACACACTTTATCATGGTGGCATTTGTATTCTTTTTGTGCAAGGCTTTCACATCCACTTACCAAGTGGGTCACATTTTCCACACTCTTTCCACAGAGTCTGCATTTCTGGGTGTCAGAAGTTTTGTAGATGTTATACTTCATTGAATTGGTAGCGAGAGCCTGATCTTATGCAGTAGTGATCAGGCTTCCAGTGGTACGCTTCAAATCACCTCACTCAAGCCATGTTCACGATGCTGTATTATCCTTATTATCTTGTGTATTCCTTTCAAATTGTCCATGCATTCTCATTTCAAGAAGGTCTTCTTTTCTCTTCTCAGCTCTTTGCTTAAATTCATCTTTGCCCATCATTCATTGAATTTACACCCATATCTTTCATGGTATATTGCAGCAGGTCTTCATCACTATTTATGATATACTCAGCCAGCATTCTTCTTTTACTCCTTATACAATTTGGTTGGCACTCTGTCGGTTACGATGACAAGGGTTCCATTTGATCTGATCAACAGAACAGCCTGCTTGTGAAATTAACGTGCAAGTGACTGAGCACTCCACAGACACGTGTACCCTTTATGTAGTTCTCAGGGAGATTCAGCATGTCAGTGTGAGACAAGGCTAGCCCTTCAAAATACAGGTACAACAGAAACAGAACGAAAGAGTGAGAGAAAGTTGTGGTGAAAGAGTACAGCAGGGTTCACCACCAACCCCTGCCGGAGCCTTGTGGAACTTTAAGTGTTTCTGCTCAATAAACACTCACAATGCCTGGTCTGGGAATTGAAACTATGACCGAGAGTCTGCTACCCTAACCACTGGGCCATTGCGCCTCCAACCTTATACAATGGGCTATACTAATTAGTCCTCTGCCACCACTCTTTCTTTTCATATACAGTCTGTTTTCATTTACTTCAGGGTGTAGCGCCCCATGCAGTGTCATCAACTCTCGTCCTTCTATCCAGTGTTGATATTTCCTCCATAGTCCATTTGAGGATGGATGTACTATATCTGACCACTGCAACTGCCCAGATATTCATTGCAGTAATCAAATTTTTGGCATTCAGGTTGGATTTCAACACCATCTTTACCCATTTTTGATACACCTCACTGACCTTGACTTTCATTTCTCTTTGTAGAATGTCTAAATTCCTAAACACCCATATCTACTACCATCGGGTTCACTCATGGTTTCTTCTTATGTTTATCACAATCCTCTGCAGGCTGCTTTTTACCCTCTTTCATACTAAGTACTGAGCATTTGGTGATCCTAAATTCCATACTGATGTTTATTATTATTATTATTATTATTATGATTATTATTATTATTATTATTATTATTATTATTATTATTATTATTATTATTATTATTATTCTATGTTTGACTTTTGCTTTATATTTGTACAAGTTGGCTCCAAGTCTCACCCAGAGACCTCAAGAGACAACAGGTTGGAAGTTCACGTTGTTGTTGTGCCTAATGTGCCATATATCTGGGGGGGGGGGTTGTACTAGTGAATGTCTAATAAATAAATAAATAAATAAATAAATAAATAAATAAACAAAATAAAATTTAAAAAATAAATAAAATAAAAATTGTTTGTTTTAAACCTTGAGATTACATAGAAAGTATTTTGCGTAGGATATGAGCAGTTCCCATGAGCACTATCTTTTGAATATTATTATTATTACTATTATTATTATTATTATTATTATTATTATTATTATTATTATTATTATTATTATTATTATTATTATCTTTATTATTTACTTTTAATCTGCATGTTTGTTACAATCAGTTGTCAAGACACACAGCATCCTGTGGGTGAGTGAAGTGGAAGTGATGTTACAGTATGACTGAAATCTTGGGGAGTGGGTGTAGCAGGGGCTGTAGCAAAATATCTCCATATAATACAACACAGACATTTAAATAGATAGGGTTTTTCTGAGGATGTGGGCAGTACTTGTCAGCAAAATCTTTTGGATTTCTCTGAGACATGGTTTTCTTGGGATCATATCTAGATGTTTATCCACATGATAAACCATGCAATGTTCAAAACCCTTGTAATGGTATTCTCTGCTCCTAAGAGGCAAATCTTCTATAGAAGCTCTGCAGGAGATTCCATTCCAGTCTTCTTTATTCATTTGCAGTCTCTAATGCAGCAATTACCACAGTCACAATCTTTACAGATTTTTGATTTTTTTGTTGTTTTTGTTGCTGTTGTTGTTGTTAAGGCAGTTGATTGTCAAAATCATTACAGTGTCAGAGACAAAATCCTTGTGGTGTTTGTATTGGTGCTTTTACATTCACAAGTTAAATCTTGTCCAGGCTACCTTTGCTGTTCATCTCTCCAGAAGCAATGTGATAAAGTACCAATGAAGTACAGGGATCAGTTCAATTAACTAATCCCCATCCAACAAATTGTTGGATTTCTGCCTCAGAAATTATTATTTAATTATTGATGTTGTTGTTATGTGGTTTTTTATGTTTATGTTTATTGGTCTGTAAAAATCCTTATTGATTGATATTTCTTGCTCTTCTAGCGACCTGAATCACCTGGAGCTGCCAACAGCAATGAAAAGAATTTCACAAGTATTACTACAGTCACTGTGGTGTTGGTTTTCATATTCATCATTACGATGCTTCTGTCTCATGCAGATAATCAGAGGTTGGTAGTTCTCAAACTGATGAACTCATTTTCTTTTATATATTTACCAAATATAAACTTTTGAAAATTTTAAATGGAATGATTTCAAATCAAAGAAGCTTTTGTGATCAGAGATGAAGGTCAAAATTCATTCATAGATGAGGTAAAATATTGCTAACAAGTTTTGTAACATTGACATTTAGGATGACTTTCCAAGTGAATTGTAATATTTGGAACGAAGTATGAATTTATTGAGAAGCTGTTAATTAAAAATTGGAGAACAGATTTTTAAAATTTTAAACGGACTCAAATATTTTATACACATTAGTACCTTTAAGCTGCAAAATGAGTGTGTTGTGTTGGGCCCCACTTGGGTTGGGTCAACAAAAGGCTTGGACTGCTTACTGGCAATCTCACTTTATTTGTGCAGACTCTCAAGACATTGTATAACATTTGAATGATAGTGTTCAAGATATAGTGAAGTTCCAGAAATAGTAAGTCATGCATTCAAGTAGTATGTCTTGGTTGCAGCTAATGAGAATGCATTGACAAAATTTGAAACAGTATTATCACCCACGAGACATTCATATTTTAAAAGAATGTTTAAGCCTTTTGTTAACTTATTTCTTTTGAAATACAACGACCTTTGTTTCAATTAAGTTTGAAAATAACAAAGAATTCAGTAAAATAAATTTTTATCATTAAAGTGATGTTTAACATGAAAGATTTCGTTTAGATTACTTTAAACAGGAAGTTTATATCATAGAACCAGGGACAGTCTCAGGTGGGTTGTTATTATTAGAGTTAAGAAGATTACAAAATATTGAAACATTGTGTTGCCCCCAAATAAATTGTTTGGAAGATAGGTAAGTGTGACTAAATTGGCATTGGTAAACATGATGAACTTATGGATACAATAGTGATGATGGAAGTGTTTTTTCAAACTATATAAAAATGGAAGAGAAGGTTGGGAAGACATTAGTAACAATATCATCATCATCATCATCATCATCATCATCGTCGTCTAAAGTCAGTTTTCCATGCTAGCATGGGGTGGACGGTTTGACTGGGGTCTGGGAAGCCAGGCGGCTACACCAGGCTCCAGTCTGATCTGGCAGTGTTTCTACAGCTGGATGCTCTTCCTAACACCAACCACTCCATGAGTGTAGTGGGTGCTTTTTACACGCCAGGCGAGGCTGGCAACGGCCACGATCAGTTGGTGCTTTTTACATGCCACCAGCATGGAAGCCAGTCAAAGCCGCGCTGGCAACGGCTACGTTCATATGGTGCTTTTTATTTGCCACTGGCACTGGTATCACAACTACAATTTCCATTGATTTTTTGATCGATTTTGATTTCACTTGCCTCAACAGCTCTTTGCAAGCAGAGTTTTGTGTCCAAAGAAGGAAAGGTATGCATAAGTGGACTGGCTACATCCCAGGTAAAGGCCACGGGTTATGGTCTCATTTGTCCTGCCAGGTCTTCTCTGCCTTGGTGAGACCTAATGTTTGAAGGTCGTGCTTCACCACCTCGCCCCAGGTTTTCCTGGTCTACCTTTTCCACAGGTTCCTTCAACCGCTAGGGTGTGGCACTTTTTCACACACCTGTCTTCATCCATTCTCGCACACCACAACTGATGCTTCTTAGGTCCAACTTTTCTCTCAAGGTACTTACACTCTGTCGAGTATGAACACTGACATTACACATCCATCGGAGCATACTGGCTTCATTTCTTGCAAGCTTGTGCATATCCTCAGCAGTCACGGTCCATGTTTCACTGCCATGTAGCATGAATAGGCAAAAAATTTTGTTGGAGTACCTTATAGTAAATAGTGACTTTGAAATCCTACTAGACCACAATGCATGATTTTTTTGAATGGATATTCTGGTTAGGAAGCTGTTTTGGAGGATCCTCAAACAAACACCATGATCTTTTTCTCACTATATTATTGTAAACAATCCAATTTTCATCTCCAGTTACCAGTTGCTTCAAGAAAGGCTTATTTTCATTGCATTTTAGAAGAATATCAGAGATACCAGTCTCTGCAGTTTTGTTCTGACAGTTTGTGAAGCACCCAAACATAATAGCGTTCGTAAATGGTACTTTTGGAAACTTCCAACTTCTTTGCAAGACCTCTAGTCATACAATTCAAGTTTTCCACCACAGTTACTGTCATAATGTGGATCCTTGTCCACTTGTATGTTGCTATTGGCACTGTAATATTTTTGTTGCCACTATTATGTTGTGGTGGTATTCTGTGTCTTATTATCTTTTGACTTTGAAACATCTACCTTGACGATAACTCAAACATGTATATATCATGTAACTGACACTGACTCCAACAAAGAACTTGTATAATAACTTTATTACTACTGACCTTCTACAACGACTGACTGTCTGACCTCATAGTCTCTGTATCTTACCACACCAGTTTATCACATGGCAAGGAGTGTACCATTTTCACTATGTCTCCCCTTTTAGTTTCTTTTTCTGTGGGAAGCAAGTAATTTTATTTTACTTTATTCACCCCTCTTCTCTTTTTAACGTTTTTTTTTCAACTTAATACTTTTTCTTTTTGGTATCTATTTGTAGGAACTCTGTGTTCTTCCTTTTCCTTCGAATTGTATGCATAGGTTCAACCCCCTGTAACAGTGTTGGTACCTGGAATGTGTCATACATCCATTCCATAGGTTCTTCCAGGCTGTTTGATTCATTTTCTATGAATCTCTTCTTCAATTCATTTCTGTGTCTTTTTTCAATACCTTTTCTGCTTTTAATTCTGTACATCAGTTTTCCTATGTACTTTGTAATTTTTCTAGTACTGTTTTCTGTTTTTATACGACCTCATGTTCCCCTTATCACCAATGTTGAAAAATTTTGATAGTGTCTTTCCTGGCACTTTTTCTTTCCTTGCCAGGTAACAGTTTATGAAAAACTGATTTCCCCTTCCTAGTGGACATCAGTTCTGCTGGTGAGCTTTTTGCTGGTGTATTGGGGTTTGGTGCCACCCTATATACCCTTAGGAATTGCTGCAAAGCAACTTTGTTTGTTACTTCCTTGTTTGCTTTTCTCAAAGCTCTTTTAAAAGTGTCGACAAATTGCTCTACCTGTCTATTTGAGCTGGGATGGTAAGACACTATCATTTTATGTTCTTCCATGAACATTTCAATGAATTTTCTAAATTCACTGGACAAATTGTGTTCCATTATCAGATACAATTACATCTGGGATGCCAAATCTTGGGAATAATTCACGCAAAAAATTTATCATAATTGAGTCAGTTTGTCTTTTGCACTAAACAATTTCCAGCCATTTTGTAAAATTGTCAACTACGACTAAGAAGTAATAACCCTTTAACAGACCCACAAAGTCGATATGTAGTCTTGACCAGGAACTTTTTACTTATGGCAAGGCTCCCATTTTCTATAGGCAATTTTGCTGCCAGAATACATCCTCTGCAGTCTTTTACTACATTTTCAACTTCATCTTTGGCCAATACACATAGCTGCACATAAACAATTTTATCCTTGCGATCTCTGGATGTCCAATATGGAATTCTTTCAACATTCGCTTTTGTAGAATCTCAGGTATCACTACCTTTTAGCCATACATAAGTACCCCATCACGTGTTGAATATATGATTACATCATGTTGTTTTTTCTTACGAAATGATTTTTTGTTTTCTTTTGTTGACCATAAAGTTTTATTCTCATTAATGAACTTGTCTTCTGATGCATACCGCTTTATCTCCTCCAGGGTTATTGATAACTATCGTACAGTGTTCCATATTATGTGTTTAATTTCCCCTTCAGCTCTTAGGGTTGCTATTGCTGTGTCTTTGAATGGTTTGCCATTTCTGGGTATTAACCAGGATAGACCTTCATCATGTCCTAGCATTTGCAAAGGTAAATATTCCATTGCATAGTTGTAGTTTAGTGGTATGGTGACCCTTCGCTGCAACCAGTTTGCTGCATGCATTGGGATTCCTTTCTTAGATCCATAAATCGAAACCTGTGGAACTTTTTTATGCCACATATTTTGCAAAACCAACTTTTGCATGAAAATTCTTGTCAAACGACAAGGGAACTGGCAGAGAATATGGAATGCTCCTACACTGCTATAGAGAAGCATCTTCATTCGATGGGAAAGTTTCAGAAGTATGGAGCATGGGTTCTGCATGCTCGAAGTGACAACAACAAAAATCAATTAGCCACAATCTCTGCTGGTTTGCTTGCTTGTCACCGCTCAACTCATGGACACAAGCAATGATTTCTTTACCGAATAATTACTGGTGATGAAAAATTGTGTCTGTACATCAATATGAAGCAGCAGAAGGAATGGCTTAGCCCTGGTAAACAAGTAACATCATGTGTGAAACAAGATCTTCATCTGCGTAAAACGATGTTGTGCATATGGTGGGACTGGAAGAGATTATCCATTACGAATTGCTTGAACAGAACCAAATGGTTAATGTGGAACTCTATGTTCAGCAGATGGAATGACTCAACATGACCAAAGAAGCCATTCAAACGCATGGCTGGGAAGTGCTGCACACCCATCGTACTCTCCTGATTTAGCACCAACATTTTCAATCTCTTCCAAATGCTATGCATGGAGTTTTGTTCAATACTGGGGCAGAATTGAAAGCTTGGCTGGATCAATTTTCAAGTTGAAATCAGGTGATTTCTACCAGCGAGGTAGTGAAAATCTTGTTGAACATTGGGAAGAAGTTGTAAACAACAAGTGTGAATACATTATTGATTAATTAGTTGTTATTTTTTATTAAAGCTTTTAAAAATTTAAATTTAAAAAAACTGCGGAAACTTAATTGCCACCCAATACATTTATTGTTGGAAAACAAACATTTCCACTAAAATACTCTCTCCTCTCTATCTCTCTCTCTCCTCTTTCTCTCTCTCTCTGCTCTCTCTCACACACACACACAATGATGCATATTTGTTTGTCTGTTCACTGCTTATTCTATTTCTTTCAGATATTCCAGGGAATAAGAGCAGCTAAACCACTAAAAAACGTAAGTTGTTTAATGTCTCTGCCTTTGGTTTGGAATGGATGCAATGTCAACTTTTGGTTGCAAAATTGACTTTGAGATGTCCTGTATTGTGGGAAACAATTTTTAGCTTACACTAGCCTTGAAAATTTTTTTATGCATTGAGTTCAGCATTGAGATAGAGAGACTTGCTATTGTTCAGAATCATGAGGATGAAAAGCATAAAGTGTTTCTAGGTTAAAAGTGGTGTATTTGAATTTAATCAAAATGTTATTGAGAGTGAATACATGGGAATAAGACTTCTATACTTACCCTCAGTTATAATGAAGAAAAGGGCACAAGAAATGTTACAAAATGCGGTTGTTAGCCGAAAAATTTGTCAAAGTCTTCTGTCGGGAACTCCAATAAAGGCCTGCTACAGATGTGTTGGATGATGTATACTAATTAAGCAGTTAAATATTCTAATGTCAGAAAGAATGAATTCCATCTGAGGTAATAACTGAAATGCTGAAAGTGTCCGGTTGTGTAAGCCTGAGTAGTCACTGATCTAAATAATCAGGTTATGAGGATGGCCATTATTCCCATTGAGGGACATCTCAGCATTGGAAATGAACAACATCCCATGTATGATGATGGTACTTGTTTACAGCCATCACATGATGACATAACAACTGGGGAATTAGAGGGCTAATGTTAGGGGCTATGTGATCATGAAAATTTCAGCCATCCATTCCTGTGTTACTAGAGCCATGTGTGATTGTGCAGAGTCTTACCGAAACACATAAGGTCTTCCATTGCATAAACTATCTATCCAGGGCTTAATTATTTCCAAGATGAGCTGGCAGAAATGTTAGCTCACCCGGCGAAATGCTTAGCGGTATTACCGTCTGTCTTTACGTTCTGAGTTCAAATTCCACTGAGATCACACTTTGGCCTTTCATCCTTTCGGTGCAATGAATTAACGAACAGTTGCATACTGGGATCGATCTAACAACTGACTCCTTCTCCAAAATTTCAGGCCTTGTGTCTAGAGTAGAAAAGAATGATTTTCATGATTCCAGTACCTCAATATAGGCAGCAGAGTTCACTCTAAGGCCTGGTGGAAAGAAGTAACAAGGCATCACATGTCCTTCATTGCTGACAACTCCTAAAACCATGACAGTTCACAGGGAATTTTGTTTGCATAACACTTGGGAACTTCAGAAGGGTCTGCACATTACTATCTGTCCATTTCTTCTGTTAACTTTTTGATCTTGGTTGAAGTTTTTTCTTTGTTGAGAAAAACCAAATCAAATGTTCTTCTACTAGGATATCTTTCAGTTTGTTTAAGAGCCTTTTAAATCTGATGTAGTGATTTTCTTTGGCTTTTTATAACAAATTGACTTTTCCTCATAACCTAAGACTTATAGCTGATGTCTTCATGGACAACATTTCTGACTGTTCCTTCTGACACATGGAGATCTTTTGCATTTGACCTCATGAACTTTCTGGTATGTTGAACTTGCTGGATATCTAAGTGTTCTGATAATTTCAGAGCATCTACACATCCTTTTATATGCTTTGATACTAGTGATACATTCCATCTTCAGTCTCTAGCTCCTTAAAACTTTATAGGTGAAATTCTGAAAACTTTTAAAACTTGAGATATTTCTAAATCACTATTTCAGCCTTTATAACCACAATAACAGCATGCTTCGTTCTTCATTCTTGAGTAAGCTGAGAGTCTGCATTAATTATTTTCTGAACCAATATTATATGGAGTTATCAAAAATGCAGCAATGACCCATAAAAGGTATGTTCTCAAATACCTTATGCACCCTGTATATACACAGACAGACTGACTGACTGATTGATTTGTTCACAGTTAGTATATACTTTACTTTTATTGGTGATCATTTTTGTGTTCTTTATTTCTCATAAGTTCAGGATTAAAGGAACCAATAAGATTGTTGACATTTGTTTTTATTAATATATATATGCATTGAATTGAATTCAACTAGTTTTCAGAGCTGTGGCATGCTGTGACTATTCAAATGTGCTTCCCTTCACATCCATTTTTTGGTTCTTTTAATAATTTAATTTTGCACGTTCTATTTTGTATGTGTATTCTAACTGTGTTGTCTTTGCATGAAAGAAATTCATCTGTCAAAGAAAACTATGGTCATTATTTAATTTTTATATCATTGCAGCATCAGATGAAATAGCTGAAGATGTATATCCTGGAACCAATTTGTTTTCAGAGGGACAGTATGTTTTTCTTTCTCTCTTTCTCATTTTTTCTCCTTTTCTATCCTTTCTAATTCCTATTGTTTTTTTATAAACATTTGATTATTTAATTACATGTAGGTTATAATTGGTTTCATAACTATGACACAATCAACTTTTACATTTCATCAGTCCAGAATTGATAAATAAGTACCAGTCATGTACCGGTATTGTTTTAAGTCACTTGCCCTATCCCTGAATTTTCTTGCCTTGAGCCAAATTAGAAACTTGTTATTAAGGATCAGTAGAATTGTTGAAGTATCAAACAAAATGCTTTGTGGTATATCTTCCATGTCTATAATCTCTGAGTTCTCTCCACTACATATTTGTAGCTTGTGTTAAAGACAGCAATCACTGTAGTTGTATTGAACTCTGAGTAACATCAGTTTCTTTGGACTGTAGCAAGGAAATAAAGTACACTTTGCAAGGCATTTGTGCAGCATAAACAGATGTATTATTCCATAATGTTGTAGATTTATGCCTTGTGAATGACGGGATCTTCCTTCCTTGTCCAGCTGCCTGCAATTTTGCAGTGCATTCCAAGCTTGTGTGTAGTATATTCCGATACTCTAATAATATACTTTACCAAAACAAACTTTCTGTTTGTAGGTCTGCTCAAAATCTGTTTGTAGCAATTAGATGTTCCTTTTAGAAAGCATAACTTTGTAACAGGTTCCAACGCTCTTTCAACTGTTGAGTACTTATCAATAGAAAAGCATCCAACTGTAAATTATCTATTCATGCATCAGTGTCTGCATTTAGAAGTCCTGATTTCATAATAATTCATTCCACAATAGAAGGATCCAAAGAATATTCAAAGCAGATAGAATATTTACTTGCAATTTGTTGTTTATTAAGGTGTGTGTTTTGGGGTAAAACTTCTGTCTTATACATCTACTAATTTCTAAGCTAGCAGAGAAAAAGTAACTGTTCAATACTTGAAACTCCATTTCAAGGTGCATATCATTAAATTTGTATTATCCAAATAGAAAAGTTTTATAGGTTTACATTGTTTATGCCATCAATAATGTAAAAATATATGGTTACACTGCCAGTGACATAAGAGGAAGAAGAATTTTCTCAGAAATTCTTTTATATATCTTTTGTGAAGTAAAACTGAAAAAACATATTAGTTTATCAATAACCCATGGACTTTTTCTTCCAAAAATGTATTTGTGTCTTCTATAAATATTTTTCAGGATTAATCCATTATACAACAATTGGGATGAAATGACATGGGTGGTCCCTTACCAGAGAAGGGAGGTATGTTTTACAAAACAGATTTTAAAATGAAAAGTTTGTTTCAAATGTTTGCTATTATTTATCATGAGATAAAGGGTAAAAACACATGGAAGCTGAATGTTTTATTGGAACTAAATTAATATCTCAGTGTTCTGAGTTCAAATATCACTAAGGTAAAGTTAATTTCCTTCTTTCTAGAGCCAATAAAACAGTAATAGCATACTAGATTATATCAATCAGCAACGAGTACAGAAGTAGCTGTGTGATTGCTTTGCTACCATGTGCTTTTAGGCTGATCCTGCTGGATGATACTTTTGGCAAGTGTCTTCTACTACTGTCACAGGTTGACCAATGCCTTGTGAGTGATATCAGATTGGTGGAAACTGTAGGGAAGCCTATCTTATACTGATTGATATATATGTGTGCGTATGTGTATATTATATATATATATATAATATAATATATATATAAAAAAAGCATATATTCATCTGTATAATATATATAATTATATATAATATATATAATATATATATATATATAATGTATGTATACATGTGCATAAGTTATCTAAAGTCCATAAGTCAGAGAAAAGATGCACTTGTATATCTGTCAACTGAGTGGTTATATTATCCAAAGTGTACAGTATTATATAACCATCATGGCTGATCTTACACAATTGGTTTCACACCAGGGGGTGTATAGTAGAGAGGTAACAATCCAATCATATAACCCTGTGCTCACCAGAGGTAGCCGATATGTAATGAAATATGGCAACTGTTCTCTATTGTTGGAGGTGAAAAGACATCCAGTTTGCAATTGTTGTTAACATTTGATGAAACGAACAAAGTAGGGGATTTAGTCAAGAGTTATGTCCCTTGATACCGAGACATTGCCACTGGATTGATTATGCTGTAAGTCAGAAGAGTTATCATGAAGTGTTTGTGGATTGTTTTGTGTGGTCTTTCAGATTTATTTTCTTGTGAAAATGGGATATGTGTAGTGGTACTGTTTGTATAACTTTTGCAAGGAGTGTAGGCATTCATTACTATGTTTGCTAGAGTGTTTTCCTTCTGTATTAATTAAGATTGTGGGGGCTTTATGCATGTATGCACGTGTGTAAGGGTACAATATGTGTGTGGGCCTTTATATTGGAGGTGATGGAAAACAGTCTATTTGGAAGGCGTCCTGTCTTGTTGGGTCTGGAGATCCTTCTGCTAGAACTTGGTAAAGAGTGACAGCAGAAGAATCTCCAGCTATCTTCAAGCAAAGAGATTTTGATGCTGCCACCCTGCACTACAATGAGGCACTGGTTGAGACAGTTTCAAGGATAGAACTACACACCAGAACCTAACCCCTCCAAGAGAAAGTGGCACCAGAAGTATTGTGGTTCACACTGCCCTTTTCTCTATAATTTTAAAACCCAAGTAGTAAGATTTTTCTTAGCTTAGTTGATGATACTTCCCCCATACAAATTAATTCAGCAAAATATTCAATAGGCATACCTTGAAAATTTCCTCCTTTAGCTGTGCACCTAGTGTAAAAAAGATTTTTGTAAGTAGGCCCATGCCTGAGACAGAGGCAGGATACACATGTAGGGGAGCACAGCATTTCCTCAGAATGGCCACTGTAACATGGAAGAACCTGCTATAGGACCAAGTGGGCAACTAGACATGTGAGATGTATGTAGGAGCAACTGAAGGCCACTTCAGAACCTGCTTTAACAACCACAAGTCCTACTTTAACATCCTGGAGAGACACACCACAACAGAACAACCCTGGTCAGGTCTGTTTAATCTTTGAAAGTAAGTAACGACAAAGTACAACAAAGTGGAAGATCCTAGAGAAATGTAAACCATACTTCAATAGCAGCAGGATGTGCAGGTTATGCCAAACTGAGAAAAGAGCAATTTTAAAGAGCATCCAGCACACAGCTTTTACCTCAATAGCAGGAGTGAAGTATTTAAATCCTTGCCCTCATGAAAGAAAGTACATCCTATCATTCCTGCATGCCCATCATGACTACAACCACCAGTCCTCAGCCTCAGCTCTCCACCAATACTCTGGAGTCCGGCAAAGAGTTTGACCAGAGCATTCACCAATGCACCTACATACTCACTCACCAATACATCCACATACAAACACGCATGCTCCAGTATTGTACACACCTACCAAATAGCCTGTTTTCCTCCACAACCTCCAATATAAACTCACACACACACTTGCATTGTACTCCTACATTCACTGCATACACACATAAAGCCCCCATGATCTTATCCAATACTGAAAGAAACCACATTAGCAAACACAGTAATGAATGCCTACACTCCTTGCAAAAGTTATACAAACAGTACCACTACACATATCCCATTCCTACAAGAAAACAAACCTGAAAGACACACATAATCCCACAAACACTTCATGATAACTCTTACAATTTATACAACCTAACCAGCCCCGTGAAAATGTCTTGGTATCAAGGGACATAACTCTTGACTAAATCCCCCTACCTGGTTCGTTTCATCATATTTTCACAACTGCAAAATGGGTGTGTCCTTTTACCTCCAACAATAGAGAGTAGTTGCCATGTTTCATTTCATATTGGCTACCTCTGATGAGCGGAGGTTATATGATTGGATTGTTACTTAACACTATGTTGTACCCCTGGTATGATTAGCCATGATGAATATATAATACTGTATACTTCAGATATATATATACCTTAAAAAGTCAGGGAATATGCAATAATATATTTACTTAACCACTTCACATCCTTATGGTTATGGCCATTTTGCAGCCTTCTTCTTGTAGTAATAAATTCTGTGTGGAACATACATACATACATAGATATGTACATACATACTTACATACATACATGCATGCATGCATGCATGCATACATACATACATACATCATACATCAATGCATGCATTGCATGTATACTACATACATACATACATACATACATACATACATACATACATACATATAATATCATCTAACTTTTTAGATGTAACTCTAAGCATATCAACCTCCCCATACTACTCCCCTTATGACATACCTAACTAATATCTTAAATACCTAAACATTCATTCCATCACCACACAAATCCCCTTTTGATAACATAATCAAGGGTATCTCGACTCGTATATCTGACCTCTCTTTCACTGGGGAAATTTTCAATAACCACACACCATATTATAATCAAGCACTCACTGCTAGCAGCCTCTCCCAACAAATAAAATCCATCTATAACACCAGGCTCAAACAATATATATCTCATATCACATCACAAAGACACACCAACCATCACAATCACAACTGATCACACATACACTTTGATAGAAGCCCCTGGAAGATCTCACACCTAGACAACCTGGACCCCCACACATACATTTAACACTAGGTCAAAAACTAGAACAGCTAGCAACAACAGGCCTTGCCACCCCCTTCCATCCTCCAAAAACCTAGATAGTAACTACTCCTAAAATGTGACGGATGATCTATTCTATTCTGTGTACACACATCCACCTTCTCACATAATGTTAAGAACTTTGCTAAATCCTTCTTTAAAATACTAGACTCCAACTTCCCTCATCAACATAAATATTATTCTATCTTTAATAGATCCACCTTGAAACTATCCTATTCTGCCCCACCCAACTACAATCTATCATAGCAGCCTCTAATAAACAAAAACTTTCTCTCTACTTTCAAACTCATCATAATTATAATTCTAGTTACACGAATGCTCCAACACACACACAGCTCCAGCATGGAAACCCAACCCAACCTATCCTACTGACACTACCCAGAACACCACCACAACCTCTAACATTCTTACAAATAGTGCATTTAATAACAATAGTATAGATAATACAATAATAGTAATAATAGCATTAATAATACTAATAGTTTAGACCTTTCAACCCACTTCTCTAACCTCTCTCTCTGACAATGTTACCGCCTCCATTCCTGAAAGCAATCTTCAAATTTCATCCACTTGTAACTGCCATCCTGAGGCCATCTGCCCTTTGTAAGCCCATTGTAAAAGATATAATGTAATTTACAAATGCACTGTCCTTAACCTATTACTTAATTCTACAACCATATACATAGAATCAACCATAAATTTTAAACAACTATATGCCGCTCCCCTCCATTCTTTAGAGATATGAAACATAGGAAATCTACAACACTCACCAGTCACATACATCATCTCAAAAAACAAATATAACCCATACTTTGTCATGGTCCATATTAGATTCAGGGCTTCCTACCAAGGTCAACACTTAACCTGCAAGTTATGCCTAAAGGAGGCACTCACATAGAGGCACAACTCTTCAACACTACTAGATAAACATAATAAGGCCCTAAACACATGAAACCATTGCTTTTTTCATACATTCAAATTCTACCACAAATCCAAAAGCCTATATAACCACACAGTATATTTCCACAATACCCCATAGGTAATCCTTAACAAACATATAAGTCTCCATTTTAATTTCTAATCCTTATCTAACCCCCATTTCTTACCTGAGGATCACAGTCATTTAGTTATATAAGTATATTTATGTATGCATGCATGTAATGTATGTATGTATGTATGTATGTATGTATGTATGTATGTATGTATGTTATGGAGTATGGATGGATGTATTTATATGGGTATGTATGTATGTAGGTGTGTATGTATATTGTGTGTTATTGTCTATATGATGTGTATGTATGTGTGTATATATATGTGGTATGTATGCATCATCATCATCATCATCGTTTATCGTCCATTTCCCATGCTAACATGGGTTGGACAGTTCAACCGGGGTCTGGGAAGCCAGGAGGCTGCACCAGGCTTCAGTCTGATCTGGCAGTGTTTCTACAGCTGGATGCCCTTCCTAACGCCAACCACACCATTATAGGTACATGTGAGTATATATGAATATATTTTATGTAAGTGTGAGTATGTAGTAGACCTATATATGTACACATGCCCACCCATGTGTGTGCATGTGTGCATATACCCTTACATACAATTATACACGTGTGTGGAGTCTGCATGCATGCATTTATATATGCAAGAATTTATATATTCAAATAGATATGAATGAGTTGTTATATGCATGAATGTGTGTGAAGAGTTTGTATGCGTATATATTTGTTAATGTATGTATATGTCTATATATATGTGTGGATACGTATGTGTGTATATCTTGAAAGATATAAATTCTTTCTTCCCTTTTCCTCCTCACCTATCAGAAATGTCTATTTATAGCAACTTGACTTACGAGGGACGTTCAATAAGTAATGCTCCTGATCCACTTGCAGTTGGTTGATCTAGCTGAAATTTTGCATGTGCAATTATTAATATGTCTATAGAATAAGTGGCAAATTACAGCTCTGAACTAATTGTAGTTTCTGATTTACAGGTGTTTGAACAGAGTCAAGTGTGAAATGGAGCCAGTTGAGTGTCGAGCAGTGATCCGGTTTTGTATTTGAAAGGACGCACACCATGGGAGACTTTCGATGAAAATGAAAGTAACTTATGGTGATGATGCCCCATCATATGACCTTGTAAAACGCTGGCATCGTGAATTTAAACATGGTCGGAACTCTGTGGAAACAGCTCCCAGATCTGGTCGCCCCCTTCTGCCATTGATGAGGCATCTGTCCGTCAAGTTGAGGCTGCCATTTTGGAAGATCGACGCATAACTATTCGCCAAATAGCCCATGAGGTCAAGATTAGTACCGCGTCTGTGGAAACTATCATTCATGACCATTTGCATATGCAAAAGGTGTCTGCCAGATGGATTCCCAGGTTGCTCACACCTTTCCAGAAGCAAGAACGCGTCGAGTGTTTCGAGATGAATTTGGAGATGTGCCAAGAAGATGAGTCAAAATTTTTCAAAAGACTGATTACACAGGATGAAACCTGGGTCCATCACTATGATTCAGAGACCAAAGCCCAGTCAATGCAGTGGAAGCACCGTGACTCACCACCTCCAAAGAAGGCAAGGGTGCAGCCCTTCACTGGCAAGGTCATGCTCACAGTTTCTGGGACCAGGACGGAGTAGTGATGACAGATTTCCTGGCAAAGGGTACCACAATTATAGGAGCCTATTATGCTTCACTTTTGAAGAAATTAAGAGAAGCTATCAAAATCAAGAGGTGGGGCAAGATCAGCAAGGCATCCTCCTCCTGCAGGACAACGCTCTGTGTGTCGCCAGATCAGAAGCACAGACGTGCGGCTATGAACTCCTCCCCCACCCCCCCTACTCTCCTGACCTTGCACCTCTGATTTTCACCTCTTCTCAGCCATGAAGTTTTTGAAAGGAAAGCATTTCCCAGATGATGTAGCCTTGATTTCTGAAGTCACGTCGTGGTTGGAGGACCAAGCTGGGGTATTCTACAAAAACGGTCTCCAGAGCTGCATCAAACGATGGGAGAATGCGTACTCTGGGTGGTTCCTATGTAGAAAAAGACTAATAACTGTGCCAAGTTTTCGTTGCTCTACTGCTATGGGAACTGGGTCAGGGGCATTACTTATTGAACGCCTCGTATATTCTTCATTATTTATATTCTTCATTCCATCTCAATTTTATTACCAAAACTAATTCCCACTTACACATCACCCTACCCTCTTACTTTCTCTCTACATTTTCTATATCCATCCCTTAATGTAGCTCTATCACACCACTCCTGTTCACATACCTCACACATTTTTACTCTTTACCCTCTCATCTCTTCCTGTTTCTCCCCCACTTCTCCCTTCTAACATTTTATCCTGACCACTAGCTAACACACCTCTTTCTTCACTTATTTGTTGTATCTCCCACCCCCTTCTTTTCTTTTACCTCCAGTTCTCTTCCTTCCTTTTTGATTTGACCTTACAACTCATTCCCAATTTCTAAGTCACTCCAAAAAAACCCTCGAACGAATAACACAGTTTACAAGACTCTATGCTTGGAATGACCAAATATAACATTATTGGAACTCACATGGGGTACAGGAAACGTATATATACACCATTCTGCTTAAATGATGGAACTGCAAGTACAATATCCTTACGTATCACACTTCTATTTTCATTCCTTCACTTCCCTCTGTATTTCATATCTTATCTACAATAATAATACTCAAACATTTTCTTGCACCATCCTGATAAAGAGATATATAAAATATCCTGGAAACAGCTGTAAGACCTCTTTATAAATGTTTTGAAAACTATTCACAGCCTTGGATTTTTACATCATTCTGTCATATATATATATATATATATATATATATATATATGATGTGTGTGTGTTTGAGAAATATGACATCTGTGGTTTTAATTTATTAACGTATTTTCATCTTGTTTCTTGTATTATATAGTTTGAACTCTGACATTAACAATGATTTTGATGGTATGTATCATAAAAATATCAACGCTGCACCAAAAACTCTTTACAACTTTGATATGACACAACATATTCAATACAAGCAGACAACTCCAAATCAGATTTGGACAGTGTTATCAAAGAACGTGATGCAGAAATGAACAAGATAAACAATGATTCTACAGTTCTTTATGGTAATTCAGATCATGAATCAGATGTTAAGCTACTGAAGTATAACAGCTAAATATTATATTTACTTGTGAATGTAAAAGAAAATTAATAAATCCTATCAATAGTAATGTTTTGATTTTGACATTTCATCCAAATCAAACACATATTGGATAAATATATTCGTGCATTTGTATGTGTATATTTTGTGTGTGAATATCTGTGCATATATATGCATATATATATATATATATGTGTGTGTGTGTGTGTGTATGTATATACCCATTCATATATATATATACATATATGTATGTATATAAATATATATATGTATGTATATATATGTATGAATATATATATATATGTTACATATATATGTGTGTGTGTATATATATATTGTATATATGTATGTGTGTATACATATATATATATATATATATATATATATATGTGTGTGTGTATATATATATATATACACACACACACATATATATGATTTTTTGTTATAATATCAAATAAAATTGTAATTATAATTATTCAAAAGCTTTTCGTAGTTGTTAAAATATCTTTAAATAGTGTAATATATTGAAGTTATTCAACCTTTAAGTCACATCTTATCCTGAGAGACAAGCATGACTTTTTTAGCTATGTGTTATTTTAAGTTTATCATGGAATTGTCTACTATACAATGGCCCAAACAGGCTGAACTTCATCTGTATCAGTTCCCTTGTCAAAGCTGACTGAGAAGGAAATGTACTTTGTTCTAAACAGTTACAAGTTATCTTGAGGCTGTTTTGAAGATCTGAACTGAGAATTGCAAGCTAAAAGAGCTCTTAATATTAATTACTTAATATTATTCTTACTTACTATGATGTACTGTAATAACGCCATAATACCAGTTTCTAAATAAAATGACTAAGTCAGCCATTTACAGGTTAATAATCGAACTGAGAATTGCAAGCTAAAAGAGCTCTTAATATTAATTATTAATATTATTCTTACTTACTATGATGTACTGTAATAACGACATAATACCAGTTTCTAAAAAAATGACTAGTCAGCCATTTACAGGTAATAATCTTGGCAAATATATGGCTGGTGATGGTATATTAATTATCAGTCTTTTGATAGATAGTCTAACACATTATAGACTCAGCAAAGCAGCATTTTTATATCAGCAGTGTAAAGAAACTGATAAGTATTTTGATTGCGTGTTAAGTTTGTAAATAGAATATATAACAAAAATTTTTATATATCCTGAAAAATTGTTTCAAAAATAAATTTATTTAAAAAAAGTAACTATGTATTCTATCATTATTATTGTTTTATTCATATATCACTGATAAATCAGTATACACAGCTACATAGAGTTTGCAGAGAGAAGAGGAAGACACAGAAAGACTTGGAATAAATTAGTAAGGTGACTTTAGGATTTGGGTCCTCGTGGATGAGATAACCAAGAGCTGAGATTACTGGCAGAGCACAGTACTCAATAAGACCTGTCCATCATGGTGAGGACTGAAGTTCTAGAACACAATGTGTATATACAAACTGGGTCCCTTGCCGATGAGTCATTGTCAAGCCTTCCCTATCACCTACTGTCTGCAGTAGAGAAGGAAAGAGTAAGGAATGCACGGTGTTGACTAGAAAAGAAGAAAGGAAAAAGATGGCATCGTCTTTCTTGCTGCTGAAATCTTCTCTTTTGTGTCAGCTATGACCAAGGAGTAACACTTTCCCTTTGCTGGACATATGAATAGAACAGAGTAAGGACATTTAGCAAAGATGACTCAGAAGTTGTTCTTGATTATTATCCCAAACAGCAATAGCTTTCTTCAACTGAATACAGTTGATTGGTTAAATTACCTAAATACGACAACTTTAAGATGAAATAACTTCTAAAATGCAAAATTTTGCAAAAAATGGTGAAAGTAAACCGTATTCAGCATGAGAAATTACACCAGTATATGAAGTTTCAAACTGTTTAGTTGGAAAAAAAATAATTTTAAAAATCTGTGAGCGAAACTGAATAGATCCCCACTTTCAGTATTTAAATGGTTTTTTTCAATGAAATTTTATAGAAATACCTTGCAAATGGCATACATCACAATTATAAAGAAACTAGCTGACCCGCTCTACATGTGGGTGAGTGTGTGGTTGTTATTTTCTGTTTCTTATCACCACATTCTCCCTCTTTGTTCTCTCCTTTCTTCTCTCACTTTCCCACTCTCTTACTCTTCCTTTCTCTCAGACTCTCCCTCGCTTTCTCTTATCTCTATCTTTCTCCATCTATCTCTCTCCCATTTATAAAGAACAAAAGATCTTGAGTAGTTGAGAAAGAAAATATTTTGAAAGATCAATCATAACTATCAGGTACTGACAACGGAAATATCTGTTTCAAGGCAGACAGCAAAACATTAACATTTAAAAGGGACAGATGAACTTGCAAGCTGAATAAAAATTTTAAAAACCAAAATTTGAAGGGATAGAATCTGAGGATAGTAGACTTGCCATGGCTGGCTTTCCTTAACGACGGACAGCAACGTACTGGCAGTTTCATGGCTGGCAGAACTTGATGTAAAAGAAAATTCCTAAACAATAAATTTTGAAGTGATTCTTTCTCACAACAGTAGACTCACCATGGCAGGCATTCAAAACTTCTTCATGACAGACGGCAACACATTGACGATTAAAGGCTGGCACAAATTTTTAGCTTGATGTAACAGAGAATTCCTAAACAGCTGCTCTTGTAAATTTTATTCCCCTTCCAGCCCCATTTAGACCCCTTTACACATTTTGGTTAATATAACACGATTTCATTTGGGTCTACTTGGGCCACATTTTAAAAGATGAGGTATTTTGTTCTAGAGGTCATGCCTTTCATTTCAGGAAAAAAATAGTTGCCATGCAAACTCGCCAGCACTTTTAACATAGGTGTGCATATTTTCAGCTCAACCGACCACATAATGCACACATTATATATATATATATATATATATATATATATATATATAATATATACACACACACACATATATATATATACGCATTAAATATACATATGTACATATATGTGCATTATATGTGTGTGTGTATGCATTATATATATAAATGTATACAAATTATATATATATACATATATACACACACACTCATACACATGTATAATATATATATAAAATAGAGTATATATATACACTTTATATGTATACATTATATATAGATACACACACACACACTATATAAATTAACCCAATAAATATCTGATTCATATATAATATTTGTTCTCATGTTTGTGTGTGGTGGTGGCGATAATAATTTTCTCTATGAATGCAGACAGATGTACAGAGAGAGAGAGTGAGGTGGGAGAAAGAGTGACAGAGCTGGTGAAGGTGGCGGGCGAAAGAGAGCGGAAGCTGTCAAATGTCGTTATAGATCAAATGTGGAGGGAAGGGAAGAAAGAGAGAGAGAGAGAGACAGAGGAAGAGAGGCAGATATGTGAAACAGAGAAAACGACTATTCATAATATTTGTTCTCATGATTGTGTGGTGGTAGTGGCGATAATAATTCTCTCTATGAATGCAGACAGACGTAGAGAGAGAGAGTGAAAGAATGTGGAAGAAAGAGTGACAGCGCTGGCAAAGACGGCGGGGGGAAGATAGTAGAAGCTGTCACATGCCGTTATAGAGAGAAAGTGAAGGAAGGGAGGAAAGAGAGAGAGAGACGGAGGAAGACAGGCAGATAGGAGAAAGGGAGAAACGACAAACACTTGTCAAAGTGCGGGTTCTTTTCCCCTAGTAACCACAGCTTTTGAGCTAGGGATTTCTAACCTAGCCACTCACATTCACGCCTCTTTTTACATGTCCCTGTAAATTTTGGAGCGAATCTGGCGGGATCTAGTGCTCTTTAACCCGTTCCAATGCCAAAACCAGACAAACAAACAGACTTTTCGCATTTCAGATTTATAGATATTGATTTGTGGAGAAAATTGTTTCCAAGGGAGTGGGTAGAGGATTTCAGAAAATTCACAAGTTCTGAATTTTTCCTTGTTATATTCCGAAATCACATTCAACTATCTACAGATATCCTAGTGTAGTACTACTACACTACGAAGTATTTTTTCTACCCACTTTCAATAAGTCT
>NC_042998.1:86799138-86821638 GCF_006345805.1 Octopus sinensis
AGTCATGCAATCTGCCTTTCACTCTGAGGTAGTAGCTCTGAACTTCATCCTACCTATTCTTATTCGAGAACAACCACCCCAGCTAATAACTTGGTCACCTAAGTAACAGAAACTGTCTGCCATTTCTGAGTATCATCCCTGACATTTGAAGGAGTGTGTTTTATGTACATTCTTGACATATTCCACATGTAAAGACTACTTTCTGTTAGTCTTCCAGTGGTACTGCTGCACCTCTTATGTGTCCATAGCTTGTACTGAGTGCACTGCATGGAGTTTCTCTTGACACCTTTTTTAAATCTGAGCAGGGCCATCTACCGGAAGGGATCTGTGATTTTCCTACTTATCAATACTTTAGTCTTTGTTAAATTAGCTCTAAGGCCCTTTGATTCCAGACTGTGCTTCCATACCCGCAATATCTTCTCTACTTTTGATAGTGATTCAGCAATAAGAACAAGGTCATCCGTATATAGAAGCTCCCAAAGGCAGCTAGTCTTAAATTCCACACTTATAGCCTGGAGGACTATGACAAACAAGAAGGAGCTAAAACTGATCTCTGGTGAACTCCTTCTTGTACAGTAAGCTCCTATACTCATTGGTGTTTCTCACTTAATTGACAACATCCCTGTATATGGCTTGTACAGCTCTCACCAACCACTCATCTATCCCTAGCTTCCACATTATCTCCAGCTAAGGAAGCAGGATACCTAGATGATATTTTTCACCAAGATATTACAACTGTATCTGATTTTTCAAGTGCTTCAATTGTGTGTATATACATATATATTTACTAGATTGCTGACATTTATCAATGATTGTTCTGTTGTACTGATGGGCCATTTCCTGTCATTAATGAAACTGTCAGCATTCTTGTTGACATAGGTATGCTAGTGAAATAAGAAAACATACCTGGGTTTTCAACCATTGTGTTACATTCTATTTTAGACAGCTTTATCTAACTTCCTTTTAGATCTTTCTACATTCCAATCTAATGATTCATAATCATTTCAAATAAATAAAATCCTATATCTTGATTTATATCAATACTCAGCAATTGAAGTAAACCTGCGTTCTGATATGTATACTCTGATAGATCAGTCTAAATATCTATATGAGCGAATATATAAATGCAGTCAATGATAAAAAGTGACTGAGGTATTCACACACACATACACACAAAGAGTCTGACCAAACTTTGTGGACTGACTCTCACTACTAAGTTCAGATGGGGAGAAAAGGCTTGTGGTGGTGAGGCTCAGTCTATGTAGCCACTTGAGAGTGTGCCACTCTTTCACATGAACTTTGGACATGAAAATCTGCCATCATATCTTTATCGTTATCATCGTCGTCATCATCATTTAATGTCCATGTTGGCATGTGTTAGCTGATTTGACTAGAGCTGGTAAGCCGGAGAGTTGCACCAGGTTCCAGTTTGTTTTGGCTTGGTTTCATTAGACAGAAGTTTATTTATATATCCATTTTTATTCAGGATATATTTACTGCACTTGTTCTTATTGGTATTATTACTATTTTTAATCATATCATTACTACTTACAAATAAATTGGATACATTGTTACTATTAGATTCACCCACTTCCTTGTTAATCATTCTTCCATTATTATAATTACTGGGTTGGCAACTAATTTTCTGCCGTTTTTTTTTTTTAATTTAAATTTTTTAAAAGGTTTAGTAAAAAATTACAACTAATAAATCGATTATGCACTGACACTTTTTGTTTGCACTTTCTTCCCATAGTTCAACAAGATTTTCAATACCTCACTAGTAGAAATCACCCGATTTTGATTAGAAATATTGATCCAACCAAGCTCTTAATTCTGCATCAGTATTGAATAAAATTCTGCACATAACACTTGAAAGAGATCAAAAGAGGTGAAAATCCGTTGGCACAAAATCAGGAGAGTACGGCAGGTGTGGAAGCACTTCCCAGCCATGTGTTTGAATGGCTTCCTTGATCATATTGGCGATATGAGGGCGGGCATTGTCATGCAACAGAAGAACTCCATGCTGCCAATTAAGTCTTTTCTCTTGAATAGCCATGTTAAGTTGTTCCATCGGTTGAACATAGAGTTCTGTATTGACTGTTTGGTTCCTTTCAAGCAATTCGTAATGGATAATCCCTTTCCAGTCCCACCATACGCACAACATCGTTTTACGCAGATGAAGATCTTGTTTCATGCGCGTTGTCGCATATTTACCGGGGCTAAGCCATTCCTTACACTGCTTCATATTGATGTACAGGCACCATTTTTTATCACCAGTAATGATTCGGTAAAGAAATCATTGCTTGTGTCCATGAGTTGAGTGGTGACGAGCAAGCAAACCAGCAGAGATAGTGGCTTGTTGATTTTTGTTGTTGTCACTTAAAGCATGCAGAACCTATCCTCCATACTCCTGAACTTTCCCATCGAGTGAAGACGCTTCTCTATAGCAGTGTGGGAGCATTCCATTTTCTCTGCCAGTTCCTTTGTCATTTGACGAGAATTTTCGTGCAAAAGTTGGTTTAATCACTCTTCATCTAACTCAACTGGATGGCCAGATCAAGGTGTGTCTTTGAGGTTAAAATTTCCATTTTTGAACTTGGCATGCCAATCACGAGCGGTTCTTTCAGCTATGGCAGCCTCTCCATACATAGCACAAATGTCACAAGCAGCTTTTGTGGCCTTAGAACCTTGATTAAAAGCAAAAAGAGGTGTCAAAAAGGCTCGATTTTCTTGATGTTCCATTTTAATGATCTCAAAATAAACAAAAATTAACTAAAATTAACGAGAAAAAGGAACAAAAGAGATTCCAAATTGATTCAAAAATAGTATTCTCGAAAAAAATAAATTCCAAAATTAGAAAAAACTGCGGGAACTTGGTTGCCAACTCAATAGATTTAGCGGAGTTCCCATTCTTATTACAATATACTATTTCAGTATCCTGCATTTTAAGGGCTTCATATTTATGTATATATATGTGTGTGTGTATATATAAGCATGCATGTATGTGTATATAAATATATGTGTGTGTGTATATATATATATATACATATATATAGTATTTGTTGGCACTCCATTGGTTATGATGACGAGGGTTCCAGCTGATTCGATCGACAGAACAGCCTGCTCATAAAATTAACATGCAAGTGGCTGAGCACTCCACAGACATGTGTACCCTTAATGTAGTTCTTGGGGATATTCAGGATGACACAGTGTGACAAGGCTGGCCCCTTTGAATTACTGGCACAACAGAAACATGAAATAAATGTGAAAGAAAGTTGTGGTGAAAGAGTACTGCAGGGTTCGCCACCATCCCCTGCTGGAACCTTGTAGAGCTTTCGGTGTTTTTGCTCAATAAACACTCACGACGCCCAATCTGGGAATTGAAACCGCGATCCTATGACCGCAAATCCACTGACCTAACCACTGGGCCATTGCGCCTCCACATATATAGATGTAGATATATGTATATAGCGGTGGTGCTCCAGAATGGCCGCGGCCTTCGGGCTAAAACATTTTTCGAGATTTAAGGATTTAAGGAGATATATGTATATATATATATATATATATATATATATGTGTGTGTGTGTGTATATATATATATATATGTATGTATATATATATATGTATGTATATATATATCCTCCTCATCATCATCATCATCATCATCATCATCATCAATTAACGTCCGCTTTCCATGCTAGCATGGGTTGGACGGTTCAACTGGGGTCTGGGGAGCCCGAAAGCTGCACCAGTCCAGTCAGATCTGGCAGTGTTTCTACAGCTGGATGCCCTTCCTAACGCCAACCACTCCGAGAGTGTAGTGGGTGATTTTATGTGCCACCGACACAGGTGCCAGACGAGGCTGGCAAACGGCCACGCTCGGATGGTGTTTTTTATGTGCCACCGACACAGGTGCCAGACGAGGCTGGCAGACGGCCACGCTCGGATGGTGTTTTTTATGTGCCACCGACACAGGTGCCAGACGAGGCTGGCAGACGGCCACGCTCGGATGGTGTTTTTATGTGCCACCGACACAGGTGCCAGACGAGGCTGGCTGACGGCCACGCTCGGATGGTGTTTTTATGAGGCTGGCAAACGGCCACGATCGGATGGTGCTTGTTACGTGCCCACAGCACGGAGGCCAGTCGATGCGGTACTGGCTACGGCCACGTTCGGATGGTTTTCTTGTGTGCCACAGGCACTGGTACCACAAAGATACAAATTCCATTGATGTTCATCTATTTTGATTGATTTTCACTTGCCTCAGCAGGTCTTCACAAGTGTCACAAGAAGGAAGGTATGCACAGGTGGATCGACTACGTCCCAGGTAGGGGCCACGGGATATGGCCTGACTAGTCCTGCCGGGTCCTCTCATGCACAGCACACTTCCATAGGACTCGGTCTTCAGTCATTTCCTTGGTGAGACCTAAAGTTCGAAGGTCGTGCTTCACCACCTCGTCCCAGGTTTTCCTGGGTCTACCTCTTCCACAGGTTCCCTCAACTGCTAGGGTGTAGCACTTTTGCACACAACTATCTTCAGCCATTCTCGTCACATGACCATACCAGCGCAGCCGTCTCTCTTGCACACCACAACTGACACTTCTTAGGTTCAACTTTTCTCTCAAAGTACTTACACTCTGACGATTATGAACACTGACATTACACATCCATCGGAGCATACTGGCTTCATTTCTTGCAAGCTTACGCATATCCTCAGCTGTCACGGCCCATGTTTCACTACCATGTAGCATGGCTGTACGTACACACGCATCATATAGTCTGCCTTTTACTCTTAGCGAGAGACCTTTTGTCACCAGCAGGGGTAAGAGCTCTCTAAACTTTGCCCAGGCTATTCTTACTCTAGCAGTTACGCTTTCAGCACACCCACCCCCGCTACTGACTTGGTCTCCTAGGTAGCGGAAGCTATCAACTACTTCTAGTTTGTCTCCCTGGAACGTGGTAGAAGTTGGACTCTGCACATTTCCAGTGTTTATTTCTCCTGAGCATCTGCCACAGACAAAAACTATTTTCTTAGTTAGCCTTCCCTTGACATTGCTGCACCTCTTATGTGTCCATAGCTTACACTTGGTGCACCTTATAGAGTTTCTACCTACACCTTTTTTACAGATCTTATCATCATTTAACGTCTACTTTCCATGCTGGCATGGGTTGGACGGTTTGACTGTGGATGGGCTACCCAGATGGCTGCGTCAGGCTCCAATCTGATCTGGCAGAGTTTCTACAGCTGGATGCCCTTCCTAACGCCAACCACTCTGAGGGTGTAGTTGGGTGCTTTTATGTGCCACAAGCACAAGGGCCAGTCAGACGGTACTGGCAACAGTCACGCTCAAATGATGTTTTTTATGTGCCACCTACACAGGAGCCCGTCCAGTGGCAATGACCTCTTTCAAATGTTGTCTTTCACCTGCCACTGGCACAAGTGCCAGTAAGGCGACGCTGGTAACGATCACACTTGAATGGTGCTTTTTATGTTCCAGCTGCCCTGACAACCATCACACTCGTATGGTGCTCTTAATATTTCACTAGCACAGATGCCAGTCAGGCAGTGCTGTCATCGGCCACATCAGTGATTTTGATTTTGATTTCACTTGCCTCAACAGGTCTTCGCAAGCAGAGTTTAGTGTCCAATGAAAGAAAGGTATGCATAAGTGGGCTGGTACACCCCTGGCATAAGCCACGGGTTATGGTCTCACTTGGCTTGCCGGGTTTCTCTCACACACTGTCTTGCAATACGAAATACCTCAAGTCTTTGGTTCTCACGGCGCAGAACATTGGCAAATTTTTTCTTATCTGCTTCCCCTCTGGCTAAATAAACCTGTATCGTAGCTTCCTTTCTGGCAGTCTGATACAATTCCCTGCTACCACCGTTGAAGTCACCAGCCACAAAGAGAAGGTCCCTGTCATTTGTCAACAAGGTAGTCTGCAAGAGGCTGTCATAAACTTGGTCTTTCTGTCAATCAGGTAGCCCTGGCTGAGGGGAATAGGCCCAGATAATGGTTGCTAACCTATGATGAAGCACTAATCTAATCTGTATTTTGCCCATAAAATCTTGTACCTGTGTTCTTTGCCTGTGAGGAACGTAGTAGAACCTCCTCTCTACTTTACTTCTAGGAGGCAACACATATCGACACATCTCTGTTCAAGCATCTCAACAATCTCACCAGACCTACCTTTCAGTGTACTGATGTTGAGAGTGCTAACCCTGAGGGTGTGGGAGGTGTGGGCCTGTGAGACTCTGGAACAGGGGACAGCAGTGTCATGTACCTGAAAAGAAAGCTCGCATTTGGCAAAATTCATAAACAAACAATAGCCTTCAATTCAACCTGCATACACTACACCATCATATTTATGCACTATATGATCACTACCTTACACAGGAGATAAGCCCTAAGTAGGGGTGGATGGTGTAAAGCCTTTAGAAATGTTCATGGGAGACAACCAAAGGATGACAAAGGATAGGAACTTCTGGTACAGGTGGAAGGGGTGGGAGGGCCCTGATACTGTGAACTAGCAAATTTAGACCATATGTATTCTTTCAGCAGAGGTATTAAAAAATTGAGTCGGGGAATCTGAGTGCATTTGCTAGTTTATATAGGGTGGGGTGGGGCTAGAGGAGGGAGTCTTGGTGAAGCGAGTGGTAATCGAAAGAGAGAGAGACAGACAGAGTGAGGCTGAGAGAAAGAGAGAGATACAGACTGAGGCCGAGAGAGAGAGAGAGGGCACCAGGGTTAAAGTGGTCAGAACACGAGGGAGACAAATATTCTTTTGGGATTTGGGTAGCATAATTTAATGAAACAACAAATATTGATAATAGTAAAATAAAGTTGAAAAATCTTAGAGTTTTCGGTCAACCAATCTATGACAAAATTAGAGAAATAAGTGACTGTGTGAGAAACTTGAATAAATGAATATGTTGTGGTTAAGGAAATGCGTGAACTAAGGTTATCTTAAGACAACAACAAGGAAGATGAAACTTTTGAAACTATATTTACATGTTGACATGGTAATGAAATAGACAGAATAATGAAAAGAACTAATAAGGGGCTTATGATCTGTGCAGAAATAGAAGAGTAGATGAACGAGGTTGAAAAGACAAAAATTCTTATCTGAGCAACTTCTGAGATTTGTATACTTCAGCAGAGGTATTAAAATTCGAGTAGGGGGAATCCGAGTGTGTGCGCTAGTTTATATATGGTGGTGGTAGTGGTAGTGTAGGAAGTCTTGACGAAGCGACATGACAGTTTTAATGGAGATAAAGCTCCAATATATAGTACAACTGTTTTTTCCCTCATATATGAACCAAAGATTAAGAAATTTTAACCAACTGAAATTTCACCATATAGTACCTTACTGGATTTTACCATGAGAAAGGAACCCTAAGGAAGGAAATATTTTTATACAGGGAGTTGAATTTGGATTAGTTCTTAGAGTCCCTTAAAACTTTTCTGAAACCGCTATAGGTTTGGACTGATCCTCCCAATCGCCTCCTTTAATCTATTCTAACTATACTTTATACTTTCATGGTACTCCTTATATACTTTTTATGTTTTTTTATTTTTTATGTTTATATTCTTATATTTCTATCTTCTTATCATACAACCCTGCTGTACCCTTTCACCACATCTTTCTCTCACTCATTCTTCCTGTTTCTGTTGTACCTGTATTTCAAAGAGCCAGCCTTGTCACACTCTGTGTCACACTGAATCTCCCTGAGAACTACGTTAAGGGTACACATGTACAGGCTGTTCCGTTGATCGGATTAACTGGAACCCTCAACGTCATTATCGACTGAGTGCCAACCACCATATCATCATCATAATCATCATCATCGTTTAGCGTCCGTTTTCCATGCTAGCATGGGTTGGACGGTTCTACTGGGGTCTGTGAAGCCAGAAGGCTTCATCAGGCCCAGTCAAATCTGGCAGTGTTTCTACGGCTGGATGCCCTTCCTAACGCCAACCACTCCGTGAGTGTAGTGGGTGCTTTTTACGTGCCACCCGCACAGGTGCCAGACAGAGCTGGCAAACGGCCACGAACGGATGGTGCTTTTTATGTGCCACCGGCACAAGGGCCAGGCGAGGCTGGCAACGGACACGAAACGGGGCGGTGCTGGCAACGGTCGCGAAACGGAAGGTTCTCTTACATGCCACCGGCACTGGTAACACATCTGCAATTTCCATTGATCGATTTCCATTCTGATCCTCACTTGCCTCAACGGGTCTTCACAAGTAGAGTTTCGACATGCCACCGGCACTGGTAACATATCTGCAATTTCCATTGATCGATTTCCATTTCTGATCCTCACTTGCCTCAACGGGTCTTCACAAGTAGAGTATTGACATGCCACCGGCACTGGTAACACATCTGCAATTTCCATTGATCGATATCGATTCTGATCCTCACTTGCCTCAACAAGGTCTTCACAAGTAGAGTTTTGTGTCCCAAGAAGGGAAGGTATGCATACGTAGGCTGGCTCCATCCCAAGTAGAAGGCCACGGGTTATGGACTCACTTGTCCTGCCGGGTCTTCTCGCGCACAGCACACTTCCAGAGGACTCGGTCTCTAGTCATTTCCTCAGTGAGACCTAAAGTTCGAAGGTCGTGCTTCACCACCTCGTCCCAGGTTTTCTTGGGTCTGCCTCTTCCACAGGTTCCCTCAACCGCTAGGGTGTGGCACTTTTTCACACAACTATCTTCATCTATTCTCGCCACATGACCATACCAGCGCAATCGTCTCTCTTGCACACCACAACTGATGCATATATATATATATATGTAAAAAAGCATAAGAACTGTTTCAAAGCACTTTCCTGAATCTCTAATGATTCTGCCTGCTCCACTTGTAACACCCTTCTGCCTAACTCAAAAGAAAAAATGGCAAATTTGGCCTGGGTGGGATTTGAATTCAAATATAAAAATTTGCAACAAATATCACAAAGAATTTTGTCTGACATTCTAATGAATCTGTCAATCCAACACCATTGTTTAATTCTAATATGAGTTAGATTTGTCAAAGTCCATTCATTGTACTTTGCAACCTCAAAAATGACATGCACTCTATACTCCAGTCCACTTGAATCAGAATGATAATGAAGGAACTTTGCCAAACTTCTCTGAATGAGTGAGTGATTGAACATTTAATGAAGCAAATTGATTAGTTAACTGGTTAAATAGTTAGCCAATTAACAAATATAAATAAAGAAGTGAAATACAACCAGTACTTATTATTGGCACATGACCGTCCAAGCATACAGCATAACATGTTTCAACACATGACTTCACATCAAGAATCTTGCAAATCATTGGGTTGTCCAGAAAGTTCAAGCCGATTTATAGTAGCTTAACTTTTGACTTATTTTAGAACATGGTTGAGTCCATAAAATAGGATTTGACTACACCACCATTCAGAGCACAGTTTAAGCTATCTTTTCGTGGAAGAAGGTTTATGTTTCTATCACCTGTGTTAATTCTGTAACACTTTAAAATGGAAGACAAGAAAATTCATTTTCGGCACTTGACGCTTTTCTTTTTCTGTAAAGGGAAAAATACCTCACAAGCAACAAAGAAATATGCGCAGTTTATGCTGATGTTTCTTTATCCAAAAGAACTGTACGGAAGTGGTTCACAAGGTTCTGAGCAGGAGATTGTAGCCTTATTGATAAAGAGCAATCAAGCAGATCATCCACTACAGATGATGACCATATCAAGTCATTATTTGAGAATAACCCACATTGCGCAACCTGAGAACTGGCAGAAAGCCTCAACCTATCAAAATCCATCATTCATTAGCACCTGGTAAAGCTTAGGCCTACAAATCGCTATGATGTTTGGGTACAACATGAGTTGAGTGAGAAGAACCTTTTGGATCGCATTTCCATCTATGATTCACTTTATAAACGGAATGAAAATGCACCTTTTTTAAAGCAAATTGTGACAGGTGATGAAAAATGGATTATCTACCGAAATATTCAGAGAAAGCGAACCTGGAGTAAGCTACCCCAAAAGTCTTGCTTTCTGTGTGGTGGGATTAGAAAAGAATTCTGTACTATGAGCTTCTCCCAAGTAACCAGACAATTAATTCTGAGAAATACTGCATACAACTGGATGAGTTAAAAGTAGTAATTCAAGAGAAACTTCCAGAATTGGCCAACAGGAAGGGTGTTGTTTTCTGACATGATAATGCAAGACCGCATGTTTCTTTGGGAACCAGGCAAAATTGCTGCAGCTCAGCTGGGATGTGTTACCCCCACCCTCCATATTCACTAGATATTGCTCCTTCGGATTTCCACTTATTCAGATCTCTGCAGAATAGTCTTAATGATAAAAATTTTGATTCCTTGGATGACACAAAAAGATACCTTGATGAATTCTTTGCCATGAAGCTACCTCAATTCTGGGAAGAGGGTATTTTCAAGTTAAAGGAAAGAGGGAGACGTATTGTGCAACAAAGTGGTTCATATTTGGTTGATTAAAAATGTAATGGCAAGTATTTATTGACCTTTTTCTTTCCTTTAAAAATTGGCACGAACTTTCCAGACAACCCAATAAAATCAAACCAAAATTAATTATAGTTATTTCTCTTATCAGGTCAGCTACAATTTTATGTTCTCTGTATTAGCTTCACTGGTGTAGATATAAAGAGGTTTGCAGTGTTACATAGACAAATATTTAACAGTGTAATAATTGTTATCTCAAGATAAAATTGTTGGTTCACTAATCTCTGGGTGCATAATAAGCAAAGGTGAACTTTAAAACCATTTGCCATTTTAACTTATGAAGATTTACCTCTAACATCATAAAATTTTTAATGGATCTTGCAATAAGGTAAGCTCTGTTTAAGAATGATGTCATGGATTTTTTTTTTCTTTATACACAATACTATGTGTAGTTATATGTAACATGTATTTTAATGTGTGAGTTTTTACATATAATTGGAAACAGATATATAAACCCAGGTCTGCTCACACATACATATGCATGTATACAAATATAGGTATATCAGATATGTATACAAATGTAAATCTCTCTCTCTCTCTCTCTCTCTCTCTCTCTCTCTCTCTCTCTCTCTCTCTCTCTCTATCAGCTTAGTCTTTACTGTTGGAGAAAAGATTGCTCAATACCATAGTAGAGCTTAATATTTTAATTACTGCCATGTCAGTCTCTTGCTACCCAGAGTTTTGCTTATGAGTAACTTGTTTAAGTACAAGTGTATGAATAGGTGAAGCAACACTCAGAAGAGTTAGAGAATAAATTAATCCAAACAGGAATAACAGACATATACACTCATCATCAATATTTAATATCCGCTTTCCATGCTGGCATGGGCTGGACAGTTTGATGTGAGCTGGTCAGTTGGAGAGCTGTCCAGGCTCCAGTTGTCTGTTTTGGGCATTTTTTCTACAGCTGGATGTCCTTCCTAATGCCAACTAATTTACAGTATGTACTGCGTACCTTTTGCATGCCACTGGCATGAGTGTCTTTATGTAACACTGACACAAATACATTTTACTTGTCATTGGCACCTGCAAGACAAAGACCTCTCAGCTGGAAGAGTGTGTAGGTGCATGGCCATAAGCAATATACCTGTGTTTATGGATGGCTGTGATTTTATCTAGCTTGATGTGTCTTCTCAAGCACAGGAAATTGTCACACGTCATGGTCCTTTGTCAACCCAGTGCCTGAAGATCCTTTCTCATCACTTCATCCCATGTCTTACTGAGTCTACCCCTTTCACAGGTTCCCTTCATAATTAGAGATCAGCAGTTCTTTGAGATGCTGTCCTCATCCATATGCATATATATATATATACACACACATATTTAATTTAGAGACAAACTGCTATTTAGTTATTCCATCAATAGCAAAAAGATATTATCTATAATAACCACATAGAAATTAATTAAATATCTTATAATTATCATTCTAAAAATCTCATAACAAATCAAACATTAATATATTGTGAATTTTGATTTAGTGTGCTAAATTGAAATCTTTTTCCCTGTTAGCTTGGAATTATTATATTCCCTAACTATTAATAATATTAATATATATATAATGGCATTTTTATATAAGCTTAAAGCTTATGGTGATCACCATGCAGTAACTAAGGAAAATAGTCTAATAAAGGGACATATTAGCCCTCAAAAGAAATATGAAGGCTTTCTTATCTATGTGAGATTCAAAACCACATTCCTTTGTTAATGCGACTGTGTTACCTTTACATCAGTGAATCACCCTCCTTTTTCCTTTCAAATTTAAGAACTATAATAATTCATGTTTGTTTTTGTTTTTTTTTTAATGTAAAAAAACTTTCTATATGCTTTTGGTGTGACTGTTTTTTTTTATTTGGTGCCATTTTTAAAATCCTGTAAATACTAATAATGGTATTTTTATATAAACTTAAAGCTTATGGTGATCACCATGCAATGACTTAGCCACATTAACAAAGGGATGTGGGTTCGATTTCATGTGAATAGGAAAGCCTTCTTTTATCTGTTGAGTGCTTATATGCCCCTTTATTAGACTATTTTCCTTAGTCATTGGATGGTGATCGCCATAAGCTTTAAGCTTATATAAAAATGCCATTATTATTATTTACAGGATTGGAAAAATGGTGCCATATAAAAAAAAAGACATTCACACTGAAAGCATATATATATATATATATTGTATTATATGAGAGGAAAAATCAAAACCAAGACTGAACGAGTATCTCAGGTAATTTAGAATTTAGATTATGGTAATTTGAAGTCTTACAGCCATTTATGAGATAACCCTAGTGGTTGGTTGGCATGTCCATGCACAGGGTATTCTGTCATCAGAGACAAGGTATGAATACTTAGACGAGGAAAATTTACAGATTACATGAAATGAAATTAATAGGATTAAAACAGAAAAACAAAGGAGTGAAAATAGAAGAATAAACAGTAAAAGTAGTTAGAAGAATATAGGCAAGAGAATTATTCTTCTAACTACTTTTAATCTGTATATTTCTATTTTATTCTTTATAAATTGTGATTTACATTCCTTGCAATCTGCAAATTTTTCCCATCTAAATATTCATACCATGTCTCTGATGATGGAATAGCCATCCATATTTAAGTTCATGCAATTGAAACAACCACATTATGTATGGATGACCCAATATATACATACATACATACATACATACATACATACATATATATATATATATATATATATTGTTGTATTTAGGAATGGTCATTTTGCCAGTTTAGCCAATAAAAACACACGCACTATATATTTAGTGTTACTTTGCTTCAGCGTTATTTATTTTTTACATTAATCTTAATCTTATTTCAGCCAGAATTCTTTCGTCACGCTCCTGTGACCTCATCAGTGGTCCTTTGCTTTCTTCTTTCTTATTTGTCTGTCTCTCCTTACTAACGGTCAGCCATTTTGTATTTTGTATTCCTATTGTATGTGTCTTCATTTGCGCATACATATACCTCTATGTGTGTCTATGTTTAGTTAGTGTGTATGTAGGGGGGGGGGTGAAGTACCTGTAATATTTGTATCTCCTGTTTATATACGTTCGTGTAATTTGTTTTTTGTTTTTGTTTATTTTTATTTTGTTCATGTGTTTACCCCTACTTATTATTATTATTATTATTATTTTTATTATTATTATTATTATTATTATTATATTTTATTATTATTATTATTATTATTATTATTATCATTAATGATGAGGAGGATTGATCTTATAGATTGTGTGTATATTTATTATATATATTTGTAATGGACTATTAAGTCCAATAATTGTCGTTTTTGATGGAAAAAGAAGAACAATGTTTTAGAGAAGTAGAAAATCGACGGGCATTTTCTGCCTTCTCTCGTCAATATCATCCTTGTTTCATCATTCACCTCATCAATGTATATGTCCAGCCTGCAAGCTACTCTTTGTAATGCCTTTATGGCAAATCTTAATGAAATAAGTAGCTTGCTTACCAACCACATGGTTCTGGGTTCAGTCTCACTGCATGGCACCTTGGGCAAGTGTCTTCTACTACAGCCTCGGGCCGACCAAAGCCTTGTGAGTGAATTTGGTAGACAGCAACTGAAAGAAGCCAGTCATATATATATGTATATGTGTATATACATATATGTGTGTGTTTGTTGTCTGTGTTTGCCCCCACCCCCCAACATCGCTTGACAACCGATGCTGGTGTGTTTACGTCCCTGTAGTCTACCAGTTCGGCAAAAGAGACTGATAGAATAAGTACTAGGCTTACAAAGAATAAGTCCTGCTCGACTAAAGGCAGTGCTCCAGCATGGCCGCAGTCAAATGACTGAAACAAATAAAAGAGTAAAAGAGTAACTGCTTTGTCTATGTATAATAGATCATGAGTTCCTCTAGCCTTCAATCTTTCTGTTTCTCTGGTAGCAAATTTTGGCTGACAAGGTGCTTATAAATGCTTTCTGAGAGCTTTCCTCTTAAAAGCTGGCATATTATGGTAAGCAAATGATTGGTCTATTACTACTAGCTTACATTGCTCTTGCTTTTGTCTTTCATAAGAATTGTTCTTCTAGTCATTCAATCTAATATTACTCCTTCATTCAGGCAATCTTGAAGTTATTCCCTCAGAGTCCCATGTAAGCAACCAAATTTCTATAACCAGTAGCCTTGGACTAAATTCGGTCCCAGGCCCTTCCAATTCAGCATTTTCCCTAATGCTTTACTTATTAATTCTCTGGTTAGTTTTATCTCTGGCTGATTCTCACTAATGACTTCTTCCTTTACTTTCTTTAACCATGCTTCATTTCCATTATGATTGATTGGCTTATCTCAAATATTACTTCAGAATTTCCAGCTTCTGCATCCGGTTTCTCAGTACTTTCTTCTCTGCTATTTATTTGCTGATAAAATTTCCTCTGGTCTGTCTCAAACAATTTTTTCTGTTAATACTGATCTATTCTTTTATACAATCTGGAAAACATCCTTGCTACACTGTTTCAACTCTGTTGCATCTCTTCCATGTTAATCCATTTCTTGATGGCATTTCCATGAGGAAATAGACATAAAACCTAGTTTAGTGCAGCTCAAAAAGAAAAAAGTGATATTAAGGACAACTAGGATACTTAGGAAGGTTCTTGGAATCTAAGGTTTCTTGTTGTAGCCTGTTAGACATTTTTCATTTCCACTGGTTTAATCTGTTGCTCATATGTAAAATAATTATAATAATCATAAACAACAACAATAATAATAAGAGGATCACTGCAAAAAGTCTGAAGATCAGAAGATTTGTGAACAGAAATAAGCACTTCAAGAAGAACAGATTATTCAAAAATAACCCAAAGCAATTCTTCCGAATGGTAGGAGACAATGGGAAAAATGTTGCTCCTCATGCAAATCAAGCCAAAGAGTTCTGGAGTAGATTATGGGGAAACAATGTAGTGCATAGAAGGGATGTAATGCGGATAGGAACTATCACAACAAAATTACAAGGAGGAAAGAAACAAAGGAATATTATCATAAGCACGGGTGAAAGAACAAGTGGGTAAAGTGCCTAACTGGAAAGACCCTGGACCAGATGGGATTCATGGCTTTTGGCTGAAGAGATGCCACACAGTACAAGAGATGTCACACAGCCCAATTGAATGAGTGTGTCCAGAAAGATACACTCCCCACGTGGATGGAGACTGGGCGAACAACATTTATAATGAAAAATAGAAGAAAGGGGAATAGGGTGGGGAATCTACTGTCCTATAGCATGCCTAAGCATAATCTGGAAGATACTCACTGGAATATGTGCAGCAAAGACATATACTTTCCTGGCACAGGAAGAAATACTACCAAGGGCAAAAAAAGGATGTAGGAAGAGTTCTCAGGGTACCAAGGATCACCTGGTCATCAATAAAACAGTTTAGAGTCATTCTAAAAAAATCATACAAACATGTCTATGGCTTGAATTGACTTTAAGAAGGCATATGATATGATGACTCATTCTTGGATATTTGTGTGTCTGTGTTTGCCCCCCCCCCCAACATTGCTTGACAACCGATGCTGGTCTGTTTATGTCCCCGTAACTTAGCAGTTTGATAAAAGAGACCAATAGAATAAGTACTTGACTAAAGGCGGTGCTCCAACATGGCCACAGTCAAGTGGCTGAAATAAGTAAAAGAGTAAAAGAGTACCTGCAGATGTTTGGTATTGGTGACATCACAAACTTTCTGATGCATAGCATGGATGAATGGAAAACCAAATTGTATTCAAACAATGTTTTCCTTGGAGAAGTTGATATTAAAAGGGGTATCTTCCAAGGTGACTCGTTTTCACTTTTGCTATTTGCAATATCACTAATATCCATAACAATGACACACAGGAAAGTTGAGATGGGTTACTGATGTGAGAAGAAAGGCCCATCATTGAACCATCTTCTATATTTGTGTTGTGCCAATTTTGAGAATTCACAAACAATGTGCCATACCATTTCACCCCTCTCACCACACTTTCTGCATTTGTTGTTCTCAGTTGTGTTGCCAATTCTGCACATTGCATAGTTTATCTTTAATGCTTGTTCTTGGGCATCTCTCTCTATCTTCAGGTCACTCTTCTGCATCCATAACCATCAGTCTTCAATATCTGTCTTGGCGTTTGTATCTCTTGCAAACTGACCATATATTTTTTCTCTTCCATGCTGTTTCTTTTTTTTTTGTGTTCTTTTCCTCTTTAAATTTTTCTTTCTTTACACAATTATCTGTTTTAATGATGCTGGCTTTCTTCACATATTTCAACAATAGTTCCACAGTATTTTTTACATACCACCCTAAAATGTATTTTATTCTATCTGGTTTATTTTGAGCCCAACACGAATCTCGTTCTTTGGAAATATTCCATCTTCAGTTATTCTTTCATTTCCTTCTCCATTATCTCATTGAACTCTGGTATGCCAAGGTATCTGTAGCCTTCATTTTCAATTCGTTTAATCTGGTCTCCATTAGGTAATTCTATCCCTGCTAGGGACTGTACCTTGCCACTTTTCAAGTACATTGTACCATACTTCTTGAGCCCAAACTCCATTCTAAGGTACATCATATCATATTTCTGGTGTCCGTGCTCATAACTCTAAGAAAAATTCATTTTATAGTTTCAGTTTCTTGATGTTTTCTAATAAAGTTAAAAGTGAGTGATGGAAAAGTGAGTTGGTAAAGAAAGGGCTGATCAGTTGAGCAGGCTTGATCTTCTGTTGGATTTATAAAGGTCAAGAAGGTAGAAAGGTGTTTTAAGGAAGGTAAAATCAGTTCTGTTTTCTTTGTGGTATGTTATTTGTATGTGTGACTGTGTTCCATCTCTTGTGGAACTTTGCCACCATCCCTATCCTGCCTTTTTTTTTTCTCTCTCTCTCTCTCTCTCTCATTCTCCTCTCTCTCTCTCTTTCTCTCCAGCTGGTAATTAACAAGTTGACAGAGACGGGCATCAAAGCTGTTCCTAACCCTCCTTACAGTCTAGACCTTTCTTCCTGTGAGTTTTGGTTGTTCCCAAGTTGAAGGAGAACATCAGGGACGACAGTCGTTTGAAAGATGAAGGGTGCTTTGGCAAGGGGAAGGAATATTTCCTGTCATGGAGCTCAGATATTTTGAGGAAGTCTAGAAATAGTCTTTTCTGGAAAATATTGCTCAAAGGCAACAGAGTTAATAACATTTTGATGGATATTTCTAATAAAGAATAACAGGAAAGAACTTATTTCAATTTGACTAAATACTGTAATATATATAATGTCGCTGCTGAATTTCTTGACATTTTGAAATATTACAAAAAAAAAGAATGAAATAAAATTCAAATGAAAAATACATGAAATGATATTTTGTCTCTTTTTTTTTAATCTTGTTTCAGTAACAAAATATTGAGCAAGATGCTTTCCATCATTTTCATTGGTTTGTTGTTGATGCTTGGCACAGTTGAAGGTACAGTAATGAAGATTTTAACTTAAATAATAATCAATCAATTTTTCTAATACTGATTTACTCTACATTAGTAGAAACGTACTACCAGGTGACTATGGTTTAAGGCAGGTTCTAATATATAAAACAGTTGCCAAAGATAGCCTTATGAAGGTAGTATATTTGTTTAAGTATTTTGTTATTATAATTCTGTTGAAATACACTATTTTTACTTCAGTTAATTTTGAAAATAATGGAAAATATAGTAAAGTAACTTTGTTGTTATTAAGTTGGCATCTGATACATAAATTAACATGAAATTTTGATGGAAAGTTTGAAACTAGATCACTTTAAAACAGGAGGTTTATATTATTAGAAGCAGGGGTGATCATAGGCAGGTTAGTATGAGAAGGATTTAATAACAAGACAGAATAAAGAAGCTCAAGCCTTTATAGTTGGTAGGACCTGATAGAAATTACTTCCAAATCCCAATTAAATCACTCTCTACAACTCAAAAGGGATTAAATACAATAGCCACAATAAATAAATAAGGTTATATTTACTGGAAAAAAACCCCAAAAACCCAAACTACTGAACAAATCGAAAGAGGTAAAAATGGTATTTGTAACCCTAATGGTTAATTTTGTTGTTGAGCACTAACTGAATATTAATTGCTACACAAAAATGATACTGACTTACAACTATCAAAAAATGCATATTTTTTATCGTTCTAAACATACATATTAACATCACACACACAGACTGCTTAGTGTTCTTAATAAAACTTATAAAAAAATTGACAAAACATTGTAGGATTCTATACTATTAGTTGAGTCAAGTTTATTAATCATTTTAGAGTTGACTGGAAAGCCAAGTTTCACCTTAGTGGTTGAGTAAGCTGCTAAGGTGCAAAGGGTCTCAAAGTTTTGTCTCATCATTCTTAAAAGATCGCATGTTAGATGACTAACACTGATGTTTATATGCATACGGTTCTATCATTCCCACCCAACCACAACTGCCTTTTAGTTTCTAAGGTGTGTTCATCAACCACTTTTGGATTATTGTATAAAGGTAGAGTCATTGTTGATGAACTAAATTCTGTGCTGCATTGGTCATAGAAAATTTAACACAAAATTGGAGATAGGTGGTCATTTAAGGGCTGATGGCTGCTGACACAGGCAAATGGTTGCAATCAGATACTGGTTATACTTGATGTATGTATGTATGTATGTATGTATGTATGTATGTATGTATGTATGTATGTATGTGTGTGTGTGTGTGTGTGTGTGTGTTTGTGTATATATATGTGTGTGTATATATATATATATATATATATATATATACACAGCTCTCTTCATCCATACACATCACATGACCAGACCAGCACAGTCTTC
The DNA here is from genome assembly GCF_006345805.1 of Octopus sinensis. Taxonomy (NCBI): domain Eukaryota; kingdom Metazoa; phylum Mollusca; class Cephalopoda; order Octopoda; family Octopodidae; genus Octopus; species Octopus sinensis. Next base: position 86,818,457 of record NC_042998.1, read on the forward strand.
GCTCTTGCACTCTACATCTGACACGTTTTATACCCAATTTTTAGCATGTGTATATGTATGTATATATTCACAAGCTTGGTGCAGCCATCTGGTTCGCCACACCTCAGTCAAATCGTCCAACCCATGCTAGCATGGAAAACAGACGTTAAACGACAACATTGATGATGATGATGTGTGTGTGTATATATATATGTGTGTGTGTGTTATATATATATGTGTGTGCGTGTGTGTGTGTGTGTGTACTGCTAATTTCTTAACAATCTCTATCATCTTTTTTTATCTCTCCCTCTTCCTTCTCTCATTTTAATACTTTGATTCAATGTTTTGTTGTCATTAAATATCATTACATAATTTTCCCTACTCTGATTTTTCCTTTTCTCTGGCAATCACACACACACACACACACACACACACACATATATATACATATATGTATATATATATATGTATATATATATATATGTATATATATATATATATATATATATATATATATGTTTATAGCTGTGGATATCTGTCTGCACATATTCAAAACCAGTATAACACAGTAAAAAGTTTACTTTGTTATGATAAAATTTTAGCTAAGTATATACTTCTGCCAATGCATCCACTAATTATCTATTCTGATCTATAACTCAACAGTAGCCCTCTGTTATGAATTCCAAAAAAATAGACTGAAATGGTTCTGTAAGTTAAATTCTATTCAGTAAAAGTCAAACCAGCAAGTGACCATTCACGTAACCATTTGAACTTTCAATATTGCAGTAACACCTTCCTTTACATACATACCATTGGAGGCCAAGTATAATCTTAAGTCTTCATGCTCAGAATAAAAACAAGCTTCTTACAGCTAGAGAACTAATTGACTGATCCTTTAAGAAATGGAGTAGACTAAAGAAAGCAAATCAGCAATAACAATTTTCTGTTATAGATTAAATGTAAACCCCATATTTGTTTCTGTGATTGCCTTTTGTTTTGCTTTATCCCCTCCTGTATTAAGTATGAAACTTGAAGTAAAGCAGCATAAAAAACACCAGCATATTGAATGATTTGTTGTTAAAAAAGCACATATTGACCTCATAAGAAGGTCACTACTAAAATCTTTTTTCTTGTAATGTGCTTCAAATCTAGTGGCATCCATCTGTAGTTAGAAATCATAGGTGTAAAGAGTACAGCCAGCTAAATGAGCCATCTACATCTGAAATTTGTGCCATCTTATTTCTACTCTATGGGAATTATATCTCGTAATTCTAGTTAAAATAATAGTGTATATACAAGAAATTAAAATATTGATTACCGTTTGTAAAATTTGTTCACATTGAGAAACAGAAATTGGAATTTTGAGATTTAAATAAAAAAGCAAAAAGTGAAAATCAAAATTGAATTGAAAATAGATCCAAATCTGAACATCATTATTTGAATTTTTATTGAATTGAATTTCAAATTGAGTCTTAATTTTAGTTTGAAGTCTTTATTTTTTTTTTATCTTCTGCTGGTCTTAAACTATAAAAACAGTATAGTTCTACATATCTAAATTAAAATAATTTTAAAAAATTGATCAAATAGAAATTGAATCAAACTTTCTGTTACTATGTTTATGGTACATTGACCTATTCAGCAAGCTACAGTAAATAGTTTATTATAGATTTGATCATAAAAGAATTACACTACTTTATATTTCTATTTCATTGTTTGAACCAATGTTTCATATGCCATACCAGATACTTCAATATGAATATTTTTTTTGTTATGTCAGCTGCCACCAGTGATTTGCCTCAACAAATAAAAGTAAAGGAAAATCAAAACCCTGGTAAGGAAATTTTTGTTTAATACATCAACTTAATTTTGATTCTTTTGAAGACACAGTATATATTCATTTCATAGGGATACATTTAGAAAAGATTTATAAGAACGATAAACTTTAGCTACACCATTACCTTCATATATATATATATCTATATATATAAAACTGAGAATGTCTGTCTGTATGTGTGCATCACTAAAACTCGAGAACTACCCAAGCGATTTCATTCAAATTTTACACATGCATTACTTAGGGTCCATGGAGTGTCATGCAGCCAGAAATGTTTCAACTTCTTGCTTAATGCGAGCTCGGAGCAATGTATTGACTGTTTCGGTATTGTGTGTCAAAAGGGAAACAATAACAACTCTCTTGTAATGTGAGATAATAGTTCCACTTTTAATAGTTTCACTATGTATACAATATATACAAAGTGAAACTATCATTTCATTACATATATACATGCATATATACTTACATATATACATGCATATATGTATATATATATATATATATATATATATATGTATATATATATATCGTGACGTATATTTGCCATCTCAATATGGCTACCCCTAAGGGTGGATGCTACTGTAGTTTTTAGCCCCAGGAGGACACACTCCTCCAGCTGGCCATAGACACACTTTCTGTGTCCTGTCAGTATTTGCAAAGGGAAGTCATCCTTCCCGTCTTCAACTTATGATACACACGGACTCGAGTTTCGAGGTATTGACCTCTCGTCAGCGTGTGACAATCATAGTTGTCGGCGAGAATTAGATTTCCTTCACAAATACTTATACTTTTTCCAGCGTCCACTGTCGCTGATATTGAAAAAGTGAAATCAAACAATGATAAATATCAAAGTGAGTTATATACAGTAGCGGTAACACATCGTGACGTATATTTGCCATATATATATATATATATATGTAACATCAATGGAAATTGCGGCTGTGATACCAGTGCCGGTGACAAGTAAGCGAACCATCCGATTGTGGCCGTTGCCAGCGCCGCCCCGACTGGCCTCCGTGCCGGTGGCACGTAAAAGTACCATCCGTTCATGGCCGTTTGCCAGCACCGTCTGGCGCCTGTGCGGGTGGCACGTAAAAAGCACCCACTACACTCGCGGAGTGGTTGGCGTTAGGAAGGGCATCTAGCCATAGAAACACTGCCAGATCAGACTGGGCCTGATGCAGCCTTCTGGCTTCACAGACCCCAGTTGAACCGTCCAACCCATGCTAGCATGGAAAACGGACGCTAAATGATGATGATGATGATGATGATATATGTATTAGAAGGTTTGGAGATGATGTACTGGTATTTTATATTACAAGAAATGAGGTACTCAGAAATTCGGATGGTTTTATATTTACAGATATTT
>NC_042998.1:86824138-86844138 GCF_006345805.1 Octopus sinensis
GTCTATACAAATGTATTTAAGGCACAGGGTTTAGCCATTTGACTGCAGTTGTAAATTGTAAAATGTAACTGTCACCACTACTACATGAACCTGAAGATTGCATAGGTTAATGCATGAAAGTACTAGTTCAATCAGAATCGACATTTAATATTCTATTATTTCATTATATTATCTTATATTATATTGTTATGGTTCAACTTAAGGACAGAGCTGGCGACCTACTTTGCTGGCTTGGAGACTGAAAGTCTACAATACAAAGTTAAAGTCCTTTGTTTTAGAAAGAGTAATGAGCTTTTAGGGGACCTTTGGCCTTGTGCCGGTCAGGGAGAGTTCGCTGTAAACACCCCTTAAAAGGGAGGAAGTTTGAGCTGTAAAGGCAGTCGGCATTTGGGATTCAAGGCAAGCATTTGGCAGTTTGGATTTAGCAGTTGGCAGTTCTGCTGGTGACAGTGTACTGAGAGATGACAGGAAGACAGTCATGAGAGAGTGAACAGTTGAGATTGTACAGCGAGTTAGTAATGGTTTGTTCTGCTGTGACAGAGAGAGATATACAGAGGATTAGGCAGCTGATAGAGAGGGACTACAATGTGAGGCATTGGCTGATGTAACAGTATGTGTTAATTGTATGTTTTGATATGTGAAGAAAAAGAAGGAAAAAGAATCGATGTATTGAAATGTAAAAGAAATGAACATTGTTTATCTTGTTGATGTGTTATAAAGGCTGGAAAAGAAATGAGACAGTAAAAAGAACAATGTGAATTGTATTGATATGTGTTACAGAACTGTTAAAGAAAGAGAGAGACTCTGTTGTAGTCTTTAATGAACATTGAACTGTATATGTTAATGTGAAGTGTACGTTAATTGAACATTGATTTGTAACGTGAACTTATTTGTCTATGAACATTGTATATGCCTTTAATGTGATTTGAAACAGAACTGTTGTCTCCGGACTGTATATTGCATCTGCATGCTGTTGATTCTGTTGCTTGTACTTCTTTGATGTACCTGATATGTATCTTGATGTATTTTATGGAACAATTATAAACTGTCGTTAAATGTAAGCCGATTGCCTTGCCCTCTTTGTGTTGCCTCTGTGTCTCTTCCTGCTGCTGCTGTTGTTGTTGTTGTCTCTCTCCTCTCTGAGTTCCGTGGCGAACTTTCGCCGATCGGGCGAGCCTGGTCAATTGTCGTCGCTCGACTTGTTGGATCTCGGGTTCGAGTGATACGAGCGACGGCAGGTGGGATTCCGTAGCAGCTTTTGGAGGTCCCGTAACAATATTATTATAAGATTGTAAACAAAATGTGAAAATCAGACAAGGTTGGAATTTCTTTGAGTAACATATATATATCTCAGTTCAACATCAAGATCATATGTTAGATTATTTCATCTGTAATATACTGTCATCCTGTCAAAGGAAAAATTTATTTCTTGTTTGCTAATACCATAAAATCTGAAGCTAGAAATTATTATTAAAGTTAGATGTAGCTTATTGCTAGTTCAGTCATGTAGAAGTAATATACCCATACATAAAAGGGAAAATAAAATACTAAATATCAAACCAGTTGCACAATAGAAAAGTATCAAATGAGGCATGGTAGTTGAATATTTTTCATCTAAATCTGTCACATGCATAACTTGTTTTTTTTAATGTCAACTGAAATGAAGGTCGTTGAAAATCAGTCATAATAATATTCGAAACAAAAGGCTTTAAATGTCTATGAGTTGTACTAGAATCAATAGCACAATAAACTGAAACCTTCAAAAATGACTAAAGCAGAACGAAAATACTCAGTGTACACATTGTGATCTTGGCTCAGTGTAATTCAGAAAACATTATTTTTTGGTAATTTAAGAAATGACTAATAAAAATGCAGTTAGCCAAAATACATGCTAATGTTTAATGTTTTTGATTCATAGTAGTCAAAATAGTTTATAATCTTTAATCAATTAGAGAAGCACAGTGACTGTGCTGTGGGGTTAACATCCTGGACTAATGACTGCTTGTATATGATTTCAAAGTCTTCCTACTGGAACAATTTTCTTATTTCCTTAAACATTTGCTTGTCCTATGAATCACATGACAAACACAGGACATATTTTCCTATAGCCCATACATCATATTTTATACATATCCCCAATTTTTTCATTCACTAGAGTAGCTTGGGACTTTGGAAAAGAAAGTTTTATATTACTCAGAATATATGAAGCAAAGATTAACTAAAAGTCTGAAAACATTCGTAGACATTTAGGACAAACTTATACAAATGCTTTTGACAGGTAAAGGGTTAAGCAAGACACAAAGTGTGTCTTGTTCCAGTTTGCTTGACTGGTAAAATCATTCTAGTAAGGGCATCCAGTTACAAAAAGAAATGTTTTCAATAAATGCCATCTTATCTTTTCTAGTATGCAAAAATTGATTATAAAACAGTAAAAATGAAAGAAAAACAAAATGCTGAGTATACCATAAATTAAATGCTATCATTTTTACTCATAGTAAATTTTCTTTTTCAGGCACTCTTGTTGCAACTGTTGAAGTGACTGGAAGCAATTTCCCTAAATTAACTTTAGTGGGAGATATACTGAACTATTTAAAAGTAGTAGATAATCTTTCTTGTACTAATACTGCATCATGTAACAAGTTTGATTTGGTTACCATAAAAGAAATTGACAGAGAAAAAGTTCCGGTATGTACAAAACTTCTTGAAATAATTTCCACATGCTGACATTAATAAATAATGAAAATGAAATAAAATGAATAAAAAACAAAACAGCATTGTTGATAAGGGCATTTTCATTTATCTTTATTTATAAAACTTGTAGTCACTCAGTTGAAAATGGGATGAGACATAAAATGATAAAAAGTTCATTGGTTAATTGAGAATATAGGCCCATTTGAGAGCACACTGTCTGAGAGTGGTGGTAGACTAAAGTAAACACAGAAGGTTTTGCACTGGTGACTATAAATGAGATGGGGAGGAAAGAGAATTTTGTACAAAATTTAGTCATGTCGACTGAAAAGTGTCAGATATGAGAATTCTTGGACATTAGTATAGATTTTCTTGATAACAAATGAGAAATCTCAGGTGCAATTTCGAAAGTGGAATATCTTGCAGATTGTATGAAGTCACAAGTGAAAATCAAGTGTGAAGATTTCAGCTTTCCCTTGAATTGAGTTACAGTTTGAATAATTGCAGCAACAGCCTGGACCTTGCTAAAAGCATCTAAATATCTAGAAACTGGTTTAAAATCGAGCAACATGTTATGTTTACTATTTCAAAGGTAGACTGTGTGTTTATCATGATACCAGTGATAGAGGGATAATTACCAGTTGAGCATTTGGGTTGATGTAATCGGTTAGCCACCTTTCCCCTACAATTTCAGGGCTTGTGTCTACAGTAGAAAGAATTATGTATGATACTGGTATATGCATTATTTCTTTGTGACTTTTATTGAGAATTTTGATTATATTTACAGAGGAGTTTTCATTTGTTTTACCCTTACTAAAGTATTGTTTGATAATTGCAAAAAGTATGGTAGGAAGATGAATAAAGTTAATGTTTTGTTGGAATATTTGAAAATGTGAGGTTGAGGAGATAAAAACAAGCAGAGAAGGAGTGCTTAAAGGAAGCATATCTGAAAAGGAAGGATTTCAAAATCTATTTTGTTTGAAGTATAGGGTAGGTTAAGTTGGATGAGGTACTTTTAGCCAACTTGGTAAGAATCAGAGACAGTGTGATATTATTAACAATGACAGAGAGAATACAACTTGATAATTGGGAGAAGAGTATTGTTGAATTAAGGTTTTGCTTATATTTTGCCTGTATCAGATATATGTACTATTATTTATGTATTTATAATAAAACATTAATTTCTTGAATAAGAACATAATTCTTTGTATTATTTTGCAGATCTCATATATTACATTTATTCCTAAGTTCACGGTAAGAATATATACTTCTAATACATAACTTTTTATGATTGGCTTAGTTGACACATAAATTGAAAGCTGAATTCCTTATATTTAATTCCAAATGTATGTATATCTTTATATATAAAACTGAAGTTGTGTGAGTGTCTGTCTCCTACGATTTAGATTCTTAACTACTCCCACATTTTGCGATGCAGTTTAACCAAAAGCAGGTATCTTATAGTCGTGATTCATATCGAGCCCTTCTGGGTATTAGCGCGCGTCTACGATGAGTCTACGATTTAAAAAAAAATTTACCATCATTTTTTCCCATTTTTAATACCTTTTTTTGCTATTATATAAGGGAAGTAACTCTCTAAAAATGCTTATATAGTTATTTCCCTTACAAATCCGAGCAACGCCGGGCGATACTGCTAGTCTTTAATATAATCAGAAAATAATGGGAGAATATGTGATTGTAACTTCATTTAAATTGAAAGAAACTCAATTAGGAATCTGGTCTCATATTTTCTCCTTTAAAATTTTAGAAACCTTAAGTTATTTGAAAACTATCATAAATGTATCAGCAGAAAAACCACCTAGTGAGCAGTTTTCTGCTAGCCATTATGATAATGATATGCTTTTCGTTTGTGTGTTCATTCATTTTTATAACTGTTTTTCCATGCTGGTGTGCATAAGGTAAACTGGTTATTGAAGCAATATCTTTTCGCTGAATGTTTTGCCTGATTCTAATTCTTACACATTTTTCAAAGAATCTCATATTTCACATGACTTTGAAGGCATGAAGCGAATAGAGAAATGCCAACAAGAATACTGCTTGGATGTTGTGACTTTCAGTTAAGCAAGTGCAGATGTAAATAAACTGAGACACACACACACACACACACACACACATGTGCATGCATGTATACACTCACACACACATTCATGCACATGACTGGTTTCTTTCAGTTTCTTATTACTGAATCCACTCCCAAAATTTTGATTGGCTCAGGGTGATAGTAGAAGACATGTGCCCAAGGTATCATGCAAAACTACTCAGTTAGGAAGTTGACTTCTGAACTGCTTGGCTATGTTTGCCCAATATATATATACTATCTGTGACTAAGTTTGAAGGTTGAAGTTTGAACTACGTAGTTGTTTCAGATGCTGCTCTTCAGTATCCTACATTAGTATTTCTTCATAATTTGCAAGACTGATGGATGATGGATGTAACATAAACCTAATACTATAGGTCACCAATTTTTAGTGAGGAATGTCACTGAAGCAAAAGAGTTCTATGTTTCAAGAAGTTCATAATAATTTATTTTTACATTTTTAATGAACACTAAACAAAGTGCATATGAAGAAATATTTTCCTGTTGTGAATGTTAATGAACATCAACTATTTGTTGAAGAATGTGTGTGTAGCAAGACATGATTTAATCTGGCAAAACCTACGATATAATTTAAATTGGGTATTTCACCGACTGTAGGATGAATACAGATAAACACCAGAAAAGGATGCATAGTGTTGAATAAGAACAATGTTAAAGAAGCATAGCTGAATTATAATAAAGACACTAGGACTGTCAAAATTGACAAAACTTTAAGCTGATTATAAGAACTGTAATAACATTTCAGCAGGAATACTAAAAGTACAGACAGAGCTGTCTACTTTGCCAAAGTTTCCAAATTAGTTATAAACAGTGAACAAGACTTCAGCTGATATATTGTGAGTGCTGCTAGGTTGGGCTAATCAGCCAAGTTTCCAAACAGGTTATAAAAATGGGTAAAACAAAACAGGTATATTGTAAAAGCCACTAAGGTTGTTAGGCAAGTTAAAATTGATAAATCAGTGACTACATCTTGTTGACTTGAAGTATCAATAGCAATGAGGTGTTTTCATCTTGCTGGTCCAACAGCAATGTACAGTTGAGCAGTAGTTGCCACATATATCCTTCCACAATCAGAAGTAAATTGATGAAATTGACAAAGCACAACTGTGCTATGTTGCCACAACAAAATAATGCCAACGTGTCTCACTACATAGTTATGGAAATAGCTCAATTAGAAACAAATTGAGATTAGATAAGACACAGTTCAGTTTTGTGCCAGGGAAAAGTATTATGGATAATTTGTTCCTAATGAGACACTTGCAAGAGAAAGCTTAACTAAAAAAAGTAAGCCACTGTACTGTCATCAACATAGAGAAAAAGTTTCTTGCTCTGTAATCAGATGACCACTAAGAAAGCTAGGTGAATGGCTTGGAAGATCCATACTAACTATGTAAAGAAATGCTGTCAGTAAGGTAAAAGTTAGCACTTTGTAGAGTTATGTATATATATATAAATATATATATATATATATATATATATATATTGGAAGGTTTGGAGATGATGTACAGGTATTATATATTAGAAGAAATGAGGTAATCAGAAGATCGGATGGTTCATATTTACAGATATTTATTTATATATTACATTTTTTACATATATATATCATATCATTCAGATCATATCATTCAGATCATTAGTGCTTTCCCCCATTCTAGTGGGGTTTTCAAATCAAAATAATCCCTTTGTGGGGAATTTTAATCATTTTATAGAGTTTCATAGTGGTGGGGAGGAACAAGACAGCACAAGAGGGTGAAGTGGATGAGGAGGAAATGAGAGAGAGAACATGTGTGTATGTGTATGTGTGTGTGTGTGAGTGTGTGTGCGTTTGTAACTGAGGCTAAAGAGAAAGAGGGAAGGGAGAGGGAAGAAGAAGAAGGATTTCCTTTGGCCTGCTGGATCCCCCAGGGAGCTCTAAGAATTTAGCTTTTTGTCCATTCTAGTGTCACTGAGTGTGTGTTGGTGGATAGGTTTCTTTTTTTCTAATATTTCATGTGTAAGCATGTATATATATATATATATATATAGTGACATTGAAGGACGCATCTTTCGATTTACAATCTAATATAGTAGAACATTTAGTATATGTCTGTATGTGTATATATATATGTGTGTATTTGTATATATATATATTGCCTGTTATATACATTATATTATTATTTTTATAATTTACTTCCATCTTTACTTTTTAATTGTCACTTTAATTTTAACTTTCCTATGATATACAATTTTCAAGATGGTGTAATTTGGTTGTTCATTTTGAACCGATAAAAGGTTTCTTTTCAAATATTTCATGTATAAGTCTGTGTATATATATGTAGTGGTATAAATATCAACACACAAAAAAATTTTTTTTTCTTCTCCTCTTCCTCCCATATTTTTATTTTTATTTTTATTTTTATTTCCCTTTTCTCTTTTTGTCTCTCTCTCCTTCTCCAAACACACAGACACACACACACACACACACACACACACACACACACACACACACACACACACACACGGACACACAGAGACACACACACATACACCTCCACAAAACAATCATACAAAGTAGAAGAGTTCTTAGACCCCAAATGGCATTTGACCATCCTCAAAATCATAAAAGGTGTAATTTATGGCCTGCCTACCCACCAACACACACTCAGTGACACTAGAATGGACAAAAAGCTAAAATTCTTAGAACTCCCTTGGGGGTCCAGCAGGCCAAAGGAAATCCTTCTTCTTTCCTCTCCCTTCCCCTCTTTCTCTTTAGCCTCAGATACAAACGCACACACACACACACACTCACACACATACACATACACACATGTTCTCTCTCTCATTTCCTCCTCATCCACTTCACCCTCTTGTGCTGTCTTGTTCCTCCCCACCACTATGAAACTCTATAAAATGATTAAAATTCCCTACAAAGGGTTTATTTTGATTTGAAAACCCCACTAGAATGGGAGAAAGCACTAATGATCTGAATGATATGATCTGAATGATATGATATATATATGTAAAAATGTAATATATAAATAAATATCTGTAAATATGAACCATCCGATCTTCTGATTACCTCATTTCTTCTAATATATATATATATATATATATATATATATATATATATATGTAGGTCCCGGGTTGATCCGGGGTTAACCACAGTAAGTAAGGTACTCAATACATAGCAGAGTAAAATTAATTTATTATATAGAAGGAGCTTCTACAGGACTAGTACTGTTTCATTCAAGAGAAATCTTCAGGAAGCAGGGCTTCCTGAAGATTTCTCTTGAATGAAACAGTACTAGTCCTGTAGAGCTCCTTCTATATAATAAATATATATATATATATATATCATCATCATCATCATCATCATCATCTTCACATTTCTTCGAGCTGTGCAAATAATACTGAACTGAGTTGGTGCTTCAATTTAAGTACCTAATTCAACTGAATCTCAACATTTATATATATATATATATATATATATATATATATATATATATATATATATATATATATATATATATATATATATTATATATATATATTCTTTTCATCTCACTGTTGCCATTGTTTTTAATCGAAATCATTTGTTTACATCTTTCTGGAAAATTATGACCAGCTTTGTTAGAAAACTATTGTTCTTTTTTTAATTTCTGTTCTGTTGTTGCTTGTAGATTTTTAAACACTAATTTCTGAACTTGAGTATACCATTGAAAAATAGAGTGGAGCATAGCCATCCATTTCTCCTTTCTTTCAATGCCTCCTTGGATCTTTCTACTCCTGCAGGGGGTTGGTACTGCATAGTTTGGGAACCACTGGTTTAACCAATACATTAAACAAGCATTCAGTTAGTGAAATAATTAGATATTTAACCAATTGACTAAGAATAAAGAAGTGGAATTAAACCTGTGCATATGTTGTTCTTATTTGTGTATTGACTCTCCCAAGATACAACTAAATATATATTGAGAAGTAATATTTGTTGCCACTTCAACATGACTTTTTCTGTATGAACTGGTGTTACTACCAATTTTAACCCCAAGAGGAAGCATCCTTCATACAGAACAGCCATGTTGAAGTGGTGACAAACATTACTTCTCAGTACAGTTACTACTTTCATGTCTTATAGAGATTTTCTAATTAGATATTTTGCTTGTGAAATATATATTATTCAAATTCAATTTGTAAATTTGTCTTATTCACTGTTCTATCAGCAGCAATGATAAAATAAGAATCAACAATTTATTTTGTAATGAGTTCATACAAATGATTGCAAAAGTGTTGAGTCATCCTATGTAATGCTTTTTTGTGATGTAAAAGCAGTTTTGCAATGTAAAAGTAGAACTCATGTCTTTGAAATTTTATGGAATTATAACATTTGAATATCTGTTTTTTAAATTCAGGATGGCTCAGAAGGTAATATATGTAACTTTATAATTATTGATGAGAATGACAATCATCCAGTTTTCGGGAGTCAACGATATAAAGCAACAATACCAGAGGTAAGAATTTGACATTTTCTTTCAAAAGATTCTCTCTCATTCTTTCTCCCTCTCCCGCACTCTTTCTAATGCTTCATGGAAGTGAAGTATTGAACATGACTGCAGAAGGCATAAGAATACTTGAAAGAAATGAGATGCATATGCATGCTCTACTGGATGTGTCAGATCAATGTACATGTATGACAAAGTGCAAATGTGCTGAGAGAAGAATTGGGCCTTTTGAGTGGGATGACTTACTTGACCTGAAGAAAATTCTAACTGGATCCCAACTGCAAGGTTATGCACTGTTTATCTTGTCATGTTGCACACATATGGTTATGATACATACTCCTAGTGTACTCTTGTCAAACAGGTAGTCATAATAGGTATAGTTGGCTTTGTACATTTTATCTCACTGTCACTTAGATAGTATGCACTGCTCTCCCATTCAATAATAATAATAATAATAATAATAATAATAATAATAAGGTAAAGGGTTATATTAGGAGTATTAGAATCTGATAGAGTACTAACAACAGAAATGGAAGCGAAAATTGAGAAGGAGTACAATAGAAGGGTGAGGAAGCTAAGGAACTGAAAACGAAATGGTCTGAATCTAGAGAAAGCTGTAAATACTTGGGCAATATCATTACTTGGATATTCAGCAGCTTTTGTAGATTGGACAAAATCTGAATTAGCAAAGTAAAATGTGTTTAAACAATTGGTTGGTGAGTGGGGACAAAAATTTCTGCATGGCAAATATGTGACCTGTTATGAACAAGCTGATGTAGACCAGAAGCACACGCATCAGTGGTTATGGCACTCAGGGCTAAATGCAGAGAGCGAAAGCTTTATCCTGGCTGCTCAAGATCAAAGCTTATTGACCCAGAATTTCCAAGCCAATGTGATGAAAAATAGAATAGACCCAAGTGCCAATACTGTAATGAAATAGTGGCGTTATCAAAACAAAACTGAACCTGTAACTGAGGGAGAAAATGTAACGATTCTTTGGGACTTTCCAGTACATACAGACCAGACATCAAAGCTATAAACCATATATTGTTGTTATTGATTGACATGTGCATGCACTGTAACCATAAGATCTTGGCATAAGAATTTGATAAGCTCAGAAAATATAAAGATTTGCTAATCGAAATTGAAAAGGTGAGACATCTCAAGATGGTTACAACACCAGTGATTGTAAGAGCACTTAGAATGATCAAAAAAGGAACTGAAAATTATTTTGAGGATGATTCCTGGCTTATCATCCATGAAGGAAGTGCAAAAGATTGTCTTAATGTACTGAGAAGAGCATGGTCACTGTTAATTTTCTTTCCTTTTCCCCCCTTACTTTCTTTGATTACCTTTTTTTCATTTTTTCTGTCTATCTTCCTCTTATTCTTTATCACATGATTTTGTAAATAAACAATCTGGTGTCTTTATTTTAAGGGCCTACAAATGTATGTAGTGAGTCTCTTTACCCTAGGTGTCAGAAAGACACTCAGCAAGAAACAAACAAAATCAAAAGAAGTTAATAGTAATAATAATAATAATGATAATAATAATAATAATAATAATAATAATAATAATAAATGCCCTGATGCAGTACCAGGCAGTGGCTCTCATGGCTTCTGATCTTAACTGATTGGAAGTGTTATCATGTACATTGTTTTGTCTTGGTATAAAAGATGGGCTACAGCAAATATTCTGCTCAATACCACAGATTTGCTTGTCAGTTGTTTGACCTTAACCAGTTGAGCATGTCCCTTAGTGGCTGACGATATGTGCATCTCTGATCACGAGCAGAAGTAGTGGGGGAGCATCATAGCCATGTGTTGAGAGGGATTCTTTGGGGTTTGAATAGTTCACCTCTGGAAACATGGGTGGTTCTTTCAACATCCTTAAGCAACCCTTATTCAGGGACCGTTTGAGCGGGATGGGCTACTCAACCTGAAGAAAATTCTAACTGGGCCCCACCTGCAAGGTCATGTGCTGTTTATCTTGATATGAGATCACCATGTCGCGCACATATGGTTGTGATGCATGTGCCTGGTGTACCTTTATCAGACGGGTAGTCATGATGGGTATATTGGGCTTCGTATATTTTACCCCAGTGTCACTTTGATGGCATGAACTGCTCTCTCACTCAATAATAATAATAATAATAATAATAATAATAATAATAATAATGATGATGATGATGATGATGGTAGTGGTAGAGAATTGCTACCAAAGCTCTCAAACAGTATAAAAACTAACAACATAATCATGATATTTAATGTTGCTCTTAGACAGATCATAAGAAATGAGAGAAATGACTTTACAACCTTAAATAACCTCATCTCTTCCACTGCTAAAGTTGTAACTGCTCGATTAAGTATCGAGATGACATAGAAAAGGACCAACCATGTCACTAGACCTTCTGAGTGGAAAGTAGCAATACAAAAAAGAGAAAAGGACAAGAATGAAATTCAAAGATTGAAGAAAAGCCTTTGCAAGGTCAATTTTGGAGAGCCACTGAAGATATATGTGGAACAAAATCCTAGGCTTGGCTAAAAAACATAGGGCAATAAAAAAAGAAACAGAAAACCTAATTGTAGGTGATAGAAGCAAAGAATTTGAGGTAAAATGTACATGGGAAGAATGTATCAGAAAATTGTAGAATCTGTGACAAGACAGTGGCATGCATTGTTGCAGAATGTTCTGGATGAACTTGCTAACGGAGTAAACAAGCTAGAAAAATTAAGCAAAAATATAAAATCAAAGATTTTATAAACCTCCCTAGGAACTAGTGAAACAACCAAGGAGCTAGTGAAACAATGAATACAACTGAAAGCCCAATGACTCAGAAGGCATGACAAAAGAATCAAATTTTATTGACAGAACAAAGTATTCAAGACGGATGCAAAGAAATTTTATAGGGAAACTGGCAGATTAAGACAGAAGTAAAGGAGCCACCTAAGACTAAGGAAATGGCAGAGTTCTGGAAGAAGATATGTTGAAGTGCATAAATGAGAGGCAACAATAATAGAAGAGCTAAGATGTGTTCTTAAAAAGTCTCAAAAATGGAAAACCCCAGGACTAAATCAGATCCCTAACTTCTGGCTGAATTGTTTGACAGAAATACACCAAACTTTCACTGCATCCCTCACTGATGTCATCCAGAACCCAGAGCAAATACCAGCCTGGTTGACTGAAGGAATAACATGCCTTCTACCAAAAACTGAAGACACAAAAATCCAAACAACTACCAACCAATAACATGTCTCAGCATCACCTACAAGATTCTCACATCCATATTTACTGAAAGAATATACACTTTCCTGGAACAGAACTCTATTCTTCCACAAGCTCAAAAAGGTTGCAAAAAGAATTCTTATGGATGCAAAGATCAATTACTCATAAATAAAATGATTGTAGAAAATTGCTGGAGCAACAAAAAGAACCTGAGTATGGCATGGATACACAACAGGATGGCATTTGATAGTGTGCCACGTAATTGGCTACTCAAGGCCCTTGAGATATACAAGATCTCTCCTGTCATCTCCAAATTCTTACAAGGTAGCATGGCTAAGTGTAATACACGTCTCCTAAACCATAGTAATGGGATGAACCAATCTAACACCAACATCAAACGAGACATCTTTCAAGGTGACTCCTTCTCCCCATAACTCTTTTGCATGGTTCTAACCCCAGTCTTAAACTGAGTAATACCAGGTATGGGTTCAAAATGTATAATACTATAGTAAATTATCTGTTTTATATGGATGATCTGAAGCTAGATCATGAATAGCTAGTAGGGCTGTTAAGAACTGTTAAAAAGTTTAACAATGACATCAGGATGGATTTTGGCCTTGATAAGTGTGATAAAGCAACTTTGGTAAGAGGCAAGCTCAAGCAAACAGCTTCTATTAAATTAGATACTGACACTACCATCAATGAGCTTGATTCACAAGAAAGCTATAAAGACCTGGGGATAAATGAAGGAGATGGTATACAACATGCTGCTATGAAGGAAAAAATATGAAAGGAGTATTACATAAGAATACAACTCAAACTACAAACTGAACTCAACTCCAAAAATCGCATCAAAGCCATGACACTTCCAATAGTCCAATACAGTTTTAACATCATTAATTACAGAGCCCCAATGACTGGACAGGAAGACAGGAAAACTACTAACTAATAAAAACATGCACCACCCAAGAGCAGATGTTGATTGTTTGTACCTACCTAGAAGTATTGAGGGAAGAGGAATGATGCCAGTAAGACCTCCACAATAGCAATGAACAAGTACTTATCTGGTACAGAGGACTGGATGCTGTAGCTTGTGTGCAAACATGAAAGCAGCACAAAAATCACATTCTGTTGTCAAGGAAGCTTGAAAATTCACAAGGGAATGTGGCATTAACCCTGAATTAGATGAAGAACTTGAAACCAATGCCACAAAGAAAGCAAAACAGATCAAATAGACTGCTAAAAAAAGACAGGCAGAAACAAACTGAAGAGCACTGGAGCCAGAAGCCTCCACATGAATAGCATATACTTTGAAGCCTAAATGTTGATGTAGACCAAGTAGCAACCCATTGGTGGCTGAGAAGCTCAGGACTGAAAGCAAAGACTGAAGGTTTCATATTGGTGGCACAAGATGAAAGCTTGCTAACTACCAGGCTAATGTTCTTCAAAACGGTTCTGACCTTAAATGCAGATTCTGCAATGCATTTGATGAAAAAATAAACCATCTTGTCTCAGGATGTCCTGTGCTGACACCAAAATGAATACAAAAATCACCATGATAGGGTAGGACAGTATTTACATTGGAAAATATATAACCACTACAAAATCAGCACTCCTACTTAGTGGTATGAACATCAGCTTGAGCAAGTTGTTGAAGGTAAAAATGTCACTATCCTCTGGATGACCAGACATAGTCATTAAAGACAGCGAAGAAAATACTTGTAGCCAAATAGATGTTCCTACTGATGAAAATATATCTATAAGAGAATTTGACAAATTAAGTAAATATAAGGACCTGGAAATTGAAATACATAAGATGTGGCATCTTAAAGCAAGAACTGTTCTTGTTATTGTGGGTGCCTAAGGTATGATAAGAAAGAGATGTCAGAAACATCTAGATAATATCCCAGGAAAACCATGTCTCAGAGAAATCCAAAAGATTGTGCTGACAAGTACTGCCCACATCCTTAGAAAAACCCTATCAATTTAAATGTATGTGCTGTATTACATGAAGATAATTTGCTACTGCTCCTGCCACTTCCCCTCCCCAAGCTTTCAGTCATACTATAATACCTCTTATCCTTCACTTGCCCTAGGATGCTGGGTGTGTCTTGGAAAGAGATTGTAACAAACCTGCAGATAAAAAGTAAATAATAATAATAATAATGATAATAATAATGTACCTTTATCAGACGGGTAGTCATGATGGGTATATTGGGCTTCGTATATTTTACCCCAGTGTCACTTTGATGGCATGAACTGCTCTCTCACTCAATAATAATAATAATAATAATAATAATAATAATAATAATAATAATAATAAAGAAGCTTCATTCTATCATAAAGGAAAGCAAAAAATTTGCTATTGATCTCGTGCAGGATACCCAAACTGAACAACCCGAGGGAAGTACGGCAACTATTGTTGCAAAGAAGGTGAAAATGATGGCAATGAAAAAAGCGCATGAGCAATTGGCTGATAGGTGGGAGGAGAAACCTCTGCACGGCAAATATGTGACCCGCAGCAAACAAGCTGATGTTGACCAGAAGCAAACCCATCAGTGGCTACGGAGCTCAGGGCTAAAAGCAGAGAGCGAAGGTTTCATCCTGGCTGCTCAAGATCAAAGCCTATTAACCCGGAACTACCAGGCCAATGTGATGAAAAATGGAGCAGACCCAAAATGCCGATTCTGCAACGACATGATTGAAACAGTGGACCACCTAATCTCTGGATGTAAAGTCTTAGCACCAGTGGAGTATAAATTAAGACATGACAGAGTTGGCCAATATCTCCACTGGCTAATAAGTCGGCATTACAATATCAAAACTGCCGACAAGTGGTATAATCACCACCCTGAGGCTGTAACTGAAGGAGAAAATGTAACCATTCTGTGGGACTTTCCAGTACATACAGACCGAACCATCAAGGCCAATAAACCAGATATTGTTGCGAAAGACCAAAACAATAAAGTTTGCTTATTGATCGACATGAGCATCCCCTGTGATCATAATATCTCAGCGAAAGAGTTTGACAAGCTCAGAAAATATAAAGACCTACTCATTGAAATTGAGAAAATGTGGCATCTCAAGGCGGTTACAATACCAGTGATCGTAGGAGCACTAGGAATGATCAAGAAGGGAACCAAAAATTATATGAGAATGATCCCTGGCTTACCATCCCTGCAAGAAGTGCAAAAGATTGTCTTAACTGGTACATCACACGTATTGAGAAGAGCATTGTCGATGTGAGAACTGTTGCTGCTCATGTATTTTAATTTAACTTAAAAAAAAAAAAAAAAAAATGAACGACCTACTGAGTTTGGTTTAATGGCCTACCAATGTATACTATGAGTTTCTTAGCCCTAGGAGTCGGGAAGACACTCGGCAAGAAATGGAAGCAAATTTGAAAGAAGAAAAAATAATAATAATAATAATAATAATATTAATAACTACCCTGATGCAGCACCAGGCAGTGGTCCTTATGGCTTTTGATCTTAACTGATTGGAAGTATTATCACGTACATTGTTTTGTCTTAGTATAAAAGATGGGCTACAGCAAATATTCTGCTCAATACCACAGATTTGCTTGTGAGTTGTTTGACCATAACCAGTTGATGGCTGATGATATGTGCATCTCTGATCACTAGAAGAAGTATTGGGGAGCATCATAACCATGAGTTGAGAGGAATTCTTTGGGGTTTGAATAAGTCACCTCTGGAAACATGGGTGTTTCTTTTAACATACTTAATAAACTTTAATCAGGGATCTTTTGAGTGGGATGGGCTACTTGACTTGAGGAAAATTTTAACTGGGCCCCACTTGTAAGGTTATGCATTGTTCCTTTGATATGATATCACCATATTGCACATGTATGGTTGTGATGCACACGTCTGGTGCACTTGTATCAGGTGGGTAGTCATGATAGGTATATTGGGCTTTGTATATTTTGCCTCAGTGTCACTCTCACTCTCTCACTCAATAATTATAAGGATGTTCCTGGGCTTGGCTAAAAGAAACAAAAAAGTTATGGAACAATGCTGAGAAACTACTAAAGAGAAAGAATAAGAAACAGATAGTCAAGTGTGGAATAGGAGAAAAGGACAAGAATGAAATTCAAAGATTGAAGAAAAGCCTTTGCAAGGTCAATTTTGGAGAGCCACTGAAGATATATGTGGAACAAAATCCTAGGCTTGGCTAAAAAACATAGGGCAATAAAAAAAGAAACAGAAAACCTAATTGTAGGTGATAGAAGCAAAGAATTTGAGGTAAAATGTACATGGGAAGAATGTATCAGAAAATTGTAGAATCTGTGACAAGACAGTGGCATGCATTGTTGCAGAATGTCCCCAGTTAGCACAGGAAGCATACAAGAAATGGAGGCATGGTGAATTTTTGCAGTGGAAGCTTTGCCTGAAATGATTTGAAGCTGGAAACATGGTATGAACATGGTATACAAAAGGAGTAGGGTTCAACAAACTTGTCGAAAACTCTCCATGACAGACAGTTTATAAGAACTGACACAAATACTTATTTGGAACTAAAAAAAAAAATATATCCAAATGACATTGAGCTCTTTAGGTTAAAGCCAGACAAAAGGAATTTGGGAAGGTCTTTCATTAATGATGATTTTTCTGACAAGGCAGCTGAATCAGCTGACCGTCTCAAAATTCAAGGTAATTGACCTTCTTCTATTTTGCTTCTCTGCTAAATATAGTCGTTTTCAGAGTGGAGTGTGTGAATGTATGTAACCACAATGTTTCATCCTGATCATATCTAGATAGAGTATTTGTTAGGTCAGAGGATAGGGATAGTGTAGGGTTGCCACAATACAAATTGGTCAGCTACACAGTCCACTAGTTTGTGATGATCTGCACAGTCCAGTTAGATAGGACTCATAGACAAGGACTCGTAACCAATGTCCAGCGACGTGAGGACCAAAGCACTGAAGTAGTCTGGATTGCAAGACAGTGTGTGAGAGAAAATTGTGATGTCACAGGAGAGAAATGTGTCCGCATGGATGATGGTGTACTTGCTTTTAATGATTCAGAAAAGAAAGAGGCTTGAAGGAGCCATTATGAAAGACTGCTGAAAGTGGAGAATGAATGGGAGGAGGAGAGCCTGCCAAATGTTGACCCAGTAGAGGAACCAGCTATCTGAATAGACAGCATCCCGGTAGATAAAACAATTAAGGATATGAAGCCAGGAAAAGCCCCCCGGCCCATCAGAAATCACTGCTGAGAAGCTTAAAACATTTGTAGGTGTGGGCTATGGCCTAGTCACTCATATCATAAACCAGGTAGTTCGTGATGGTAGCAGCACCATAGTCAACTGCTACAAAGGTAAAGGTGATGCTTCAGATAGAAATAACTACAGGGGTATCAAACTGCTGGATCAAGTGATGAAGGTCACGGAGAGTTTCATAGCCCAACTAATTAGGGAGAGAGTCTGCTTAGATAAGATGCAGTTTGGTTTTGTGCCAGATAGAAGCACCAATGATGCTATATTCCTGGTATATCAACTGCAGGAGAAATACCTAGCCAAAGATAAACCCCTATATTTGGCTTTTGTGGACTTGGAGAAAGCTTTTGACAAGGTCCCCCAATCCCTTATCTAGTGGGTGATGCAGAAACTGAGGATTGACGAATGGTGAATAAGGGCTGTACAGGCCCTATACTGAGATGCCGTTAGTAGGGTTAAGATTGGAAATGAGTATAGTGAAGAATTCCGGGTAGAAGTAGGGGTTCACCAAGGATCAGACCTCAGCCCCATCTTATTCATCATAGACTTCCAGGCAATAACAGAGGAATTCAAGGCAGGTTGCCCCTGTGAACTCCTCTGTGCTGATGACCTGGTCCTCATAGCAGAATCACTACCAGAACTAGAGAAGAAATTTCAAGTGTGGAAGCAAGGTTTAGAATCAAAAGGCCTTAGAGTCAATGGTAACACCACAGATGCTCAGAAAATAGTGTATCACATGCCAGAGGGAGAAACTAGAAGTAGTTGATAGTTTCCATTACCCAGGTGACCAAGTGTGTAGTGGGAGTGGATGCTCGGAGAGTGTTATCACTAGAATAAGAATAGCCTGGGCAAAGTTCAGAAAGCTTCTACCCTTACTGGTGACAAAGGGCCTCTTGCTCAGTGTGAAAGGTAGATTGTATGATGCATGTGTACGAACTGCCATGCTTCACGGCAGTGAAACATGGGCTGTGACTGCTGAAGATATGCGTAGGCTCAAAAGAAATGAAGCTAGCATGATCCACTGGATGTGTAATGTCAGTGTGCACACACGACAGATTGTAAGCGCCCTGAGAGAAATGTTAGACACAAGAAGCATCAGATGTGGCATGCAGAAGAGATGTTTGAGTTGGTATGGTCATGTACTACGGATGGATGAGGAGAGATGTGTGAATAAGTGCCACTCCCAAACGGTTGAAGGAATCCGGGGTAGAGGTGGACCCAGGAAGACATATGATGAGGTGGTGAAGCATGACCTTCGAACGTTGGGCCTCACAGAGGCAATGACAAAAGACCATGCCCTCTAGAGGCATGCTGTGACTGAGAAGACCTGACAAATAAAGTGAGTCCACAGCTGTAACCTACACCAGTATCGCATAACCAGCCCACTCAAAAGTACCTTGGATCGAAGGGCAACGTGCCGCACTTGAATAGACCTATTGAGTTGAGACCTATTGAGTCAAGTACATCAACATCAACAGCAATATCACAATCATATCAAATGGAAATTGTAGATGTGAGCCCTATGCTGGTAGCACGTAAAAAGCACCATCCGATTTTCGTCGATGTCAGCCCCTCTGGCTCCTGTGTTGGTGGCACATGAAAAGCACCCACTACTCTCTCGGAGTGGTTGGCTTTAGGAAGGGCATCAAGCTGTATAAACACTGCCAGATTAGATTGGGGCCTGGTGCAGCCTCCTGGCTTCCCAGACTCCAGTCGAACTGTCCAACCCATGCCAGCATGGAAAGCAGATGTTAAACAATGAGGATGATGGTGTTAAAATCTTACATTCAGAGATAAGGTGCATCACTGTTTCAATCTCGTCATTGTAGTATGGGCACATTGGGTCTATTCCCATTTTTCATCATATTGGGTTGGTAGTTACTTTGATCTTGAGCAGCCTGAAGAAAGCCTTTGCTCTCTGTGAAGGCTCTATCTTAGCTGTGAGTGTTTGTGTGTATATATATATATATTTGTTATTTATTTAAAGGACACAATACATAGATATACATATATATATATAAATCCATGTACGTGTGACTTTATGTCTGTGTTGTAACATTAAGTTTTCATACACTCTACCCCAATGAATCAATAAAGCTGTGCGAAAACTTAATGTCACAACACAGACAAACAAACATGCGCACGCATACACACACATGTATGTATATATACTGAATATATATATATATATATATATATATATATATTTATAAAAAGTATAGGTGTCATACAACGAAAAAATAAAAACGAAAATA
>NC_042998.1:86846638-86856638 GCF_006345805.1 Octopus sinensis
CTGTTAACTTGAACTCTTACCTCGTGATGTGCCTACTACTCCATGTGTGATCAAGGAATAAATTGTTATGTTTGTTAGCAAACAAACATTGCCTTCTGATATTTATCTTTACCTTCACGTAAAACATACATCATCATCATCATCATCATCATCATCATCATCATCATCATTTAACGTCTGTTTTCCGTGCTAGCATGGGTTGGACAGTTCGACCGGGGTCTGGGATGTCAGGACGCTGCACCAGGCTCTAGTCTGATCTGGCAGTAATTCTACAGCTGGATGCCCTTCCTAATGCCAACCACTCCGTGAGTGTAGTGGGTGCTTTTTACGTGCCACTGGCACAGAAGCCAGTCAAGGCGGAACTGGCATCGGCCACATTCGGATGGTGCTTTTTACGTGCCACTGGCACAGGTATCATAACTACAATTTCCATTTGATATTTATTTTGATGTTGATGTACTTCACTCAATAGGTCTCCTCAAGCACAGCAGGTCACCTACAATCCAAGGTAAGCACAGCAGATCGTTCTACAATCCAAGGTACTTTGGATGGGTTGGGGCTATGCAAAACTGGTGCAGGAAACAGCCATGAACTCACATTATTTGTCAGGTCTTCGCAGTCACAGCATATCTCCAGAGATCTCAGTCTTTCGTCATTGCCTCTGTGAGGCCTAACGTTTGAAGGTCATGCTTGACTACCTCATCCCATGTCTTCCTGGGTTTACCTCTCCCCTGGATACCTTCAACTGTTTGGGAGTGGCACTTATTCACATATCTCTCCTCATCCATCTGCAGTATATGACCATACCAGTGCAAACGTCTCCCTTACCCACCACATCTGATGCTTCTAATGTCCAGCATTTCTCTCAGGGTCTTACACTCTGTTGTGTGTGCACACTGACATTACACATCCAGCGGATCATGCAAGCTTCATTTCTTTCAAGTCTACGCATGTCCTCTGCAGTCACAGCCCATGTTTCGCTGCCATGAAGCATGGCAGTTCACACACATGCATTGTACAATCTACCTTTCACTCTGAGCGAGAGACCCTTTGTCACCAGTAGGGGTAGGAGCTTTCTAAATGTTGTCCAGGCTATTTGTAACCTTTTTACATAGATACATCTAAATATACTTTCTAAAGTGGTAACCCTAACTCTTAATTTTCCTCTTCTAACAAGCTTTTTATGTGACAATGTCATTGGCCCCTTTGCCTCTGTGTGGCCGAATGCTCGAAAGGTGCTTTTTATGTGCCAGTTACATGACACCAGCATTGGCCACAACTACATTTTTATTTGACTTGACAGGTCTTCTCAAGCACAGCATATCATCAAAGGGCTCTGTCACTTGTCATTTTCTCTGTGAGGCCCAAAGTTCGAAGTTAATGCTTCACCACCTTGTCCCATGTCTATCTGGGTCTACCTCATACCACAGTTTCCCTCCACAGTTAGAGATTGGCAATTCTTTACACAGCTATCCTCATCCATGCACATCACATGACCATACCTGTGCAGTCATCTCTCTTGCACCCTACATCTGATGCCTCTTATGTCAAACTTTTCTTGCAAGATGCTTATACTCAGTCGAACTTTACCCAGCCTATTCTTATTCTCAGAGCTTTCACCCCACTACTAACTTAGTTACCTAGATAATGGAAGCTATCTACTTCTTCTAGCTTATCCTCCAGACAGTTGATGGAGTCAATTTTCTGCACATTTTCAGCATTTATTGTACCTGTGCATCTTCCAAACATAAAAGCTATTTTCCCTGTTAACCTTCCTCTGATATTGCTGCACCTCTTATATATCCATAGCTTACACTGGGTACATCTTATGGAGTTTCTACCTACACCTTTTCCACAGATTCAGCAGAGCTATCTAGCTGAAGGGATTTGTGATTTGTCTGCTTTCCTACTTACTAAGACTTTGGTTTTTGCTTGGTTAAATCTGAGGCACTTTGATTCTAGACCTTGTTTCCATACCTGAAACTTCTCTAGTTCTGGTAGTGATTCATATATATGTATATATATATATATATATATATATATATATATATATATATATATATATATATATATATATTTATATATATATATATATATTTATATATATATCTTTAGATAAATTTTAGCAAAACTTGGCCCAGGCCTTGACTAAGTTAATAGCATCACCTGGAAAAGATACGAGATACTTAATTATGTTTCATATTACAGTCATTCTTTGAGCATGATAGGCCATTTGAGCAAAGAGTTCATGATCACATGGTTAGGGTTTTGATTTTTAAACCATGTAATGTATTGTGTTCTTGAGTAAAACACTTCATTTCATGCTTTTTTAGTTCACTCAGCTGTAAATGAGTAACTGTCATCCTGTTCAAAAGGAATGTTGTCATCTTGGTCACTTATATGACAAAGTAATCAGTTATAGGACTCAAGACAGTAATGTCCAAGGGTTGATGAAGGGGATGATGAAACTGCATTGCCACCTGGTCTCTAACCTCCTCCCTTTTTTTCCATTTCCTCCCACCACTTTTTCTCTTTCATTCTCCTCTTTTCTTTACTTCAATATTTTCATTTTGATGAAAGATGAGTGTCTCAAACATTAAAATTTTTTCCTTTCTCTTTAAGTATTAATCTACTACATCTGTTAAAATGTGTCCTTCTCGTGTTGTCTTCTTTTTGTTTTAATTGCTTTTATTACACACACACACACACACACATGTATATATAGGTGTGTGTGTGTGTGTGTGTACATATACAATAATTTCCCATCTTTATCTTCCTATTATCAGTCCTTGCAGAGATGAATTGATCTTAATCCATAAATCACTGCTAATTGCTCTGGATTTGATAAAATATGCACCAATCCTTTACTAGAATCAATTCAATTGACTATACCTTCCTCAACCAATCTGTGTTAGTTTGTCAATACAAGAAATCATTATTAAAATAATGTCTTTTTTTATTGATAACTAGATCTTTTTAGTGACTTCTCAAATTTTTGGCAACATGTTACAAAATTTTATTTAGGCCTTAAGTTAAAAACAGATTTAGTTTTGTCTTATTGAATATGAAGTTGCAGCAAATAATATTCATAACTGTTTGAAAACCAACTTTTTAATGCATATCTCTGAGTTTTATTATCTTAAAATATCTTCTAATCTTAAAAGATATGTTTTGTATTATTTCTGTTATTCACTATTCTTATAAATGTTTATTTATTTCAATTTCAGCCTGCTGATCAGGTGAGTTAATTTTGATTTGATATTTATTCTAATGTCTTCTATGATGGCATCAAATTTGCTCTTAGAATCTACTTGAAATCAGTGCAGTGGAGAAATATCAAATTCATATATATTTCTTTGGTTGAAATGTGACTGTAACAACCAAGATGTAAACAACAACAACAACAACACTTAACGTCTGTTTTCCATGCTGGCATGGGTTGGACAGTTTGATGGGAACCTGTCAGCTGAAGAGCTGTCTTGACATGCCACACAGTTGGATAAGTAAAATAATGAGCATGTTTGGAATAGCAAAAAACATGGAGAAAATGCTTAATGAAAGTATAAAACACTGGAATACTGAATTGATCAGAGGAAAACAGAAACTTGGGAAAGTGAACGTCAGACGTGAAATATTCCAAGGTGATAGTTTATCTCCATTACTATTGATATTGGCTATGACACTGCTTGCTATGATACTATGGAAAGTTAAAATTGCTTATGGTTTGGGAAAAGGAAATGGCCTGATAAATTATCTCCTTTTCATGGATGATATAAAGGTTTATGCGAAAAATGTGAAACAGCTTGAAAGTCTTGTATATACTGTCTGCATTTTCTCAAATGATGTAGGTACTGAATTTGGGATAGAAAAATGTGCTATATTGAAAATGAAACAAGGAAGGTTTGAAAGAAACCAGGAAATTGAAATGCCAAATGGGCAAACAATGAGAGCACTTGAGAAAGGACAGTGGTATAAGTACTTGGGAATACTGGATGCAGATGAGATAAAAAAAAAATGAGGAAATGAAACAAATGAAACCTGTACGGAGTACACAAGGTGAGTCAGAAAATTATTGCAATCAAAACTGAATTCCATAAATCTCATTGAAGCAATAAATTCATGAGTAGTACCCTTAATCAGATATGGAGTTGGAATAATAGATAGGATCAGAAATGAAATAAAGAAACTTAGAATAACTAGGAAGTTGTTGATGATGTATGGAGCCCATGATCCAAAAGCTGATATTAACCGGCTGTACCTGAGGACAGACCAGGGTGGAAGAGACTTAACAGCTGTAGAAAAATGTGTTCAAATGGAAAGGAAAAGCCTTGTAGAATATTTACAGACCAGCATAGAAAAACTACAAAAGGTAGTTAAAAAGTTATTCACTGGAAACTGTGCCAGAAATGGGGATTCAAAGCTGGAAACACATGGTAAAATCAAGTCAAAAGAATACTTGAGCCAGAGAAATGTAAGATCTTGAGGGACTTTCCTATTCAAATGGTACTTAAATGTTTCATTTTCTTTTACTTTTAGAATTCAAAAGGAATTGAACACTACATGAAAATTGTAGATAAGTTGAAAGGTGTCATCACAGTAGTAAAAGAACTGGACTATGAAACAAGAAACTTTTTTGAGTACATAGTACAAGTATTTGTAAGTATTTAAGCTAAAATTATCTTTTCCTGGCATATTTTATTTTTCATGAAGTTGAGTTTCCATTCACATTGAAATGAAATGGTAACAGTATACAGTCTTCTACTACAACCTCGGACAGACCAAACTCTTGTGAGGGCTTTTGATAGACAGAAACTGAAAGAAGCCCATCGTATATATATGTGTGTGTGCGTGTGTGTGTCTGTGTTTTCTCCCCCCCCCCACCACCACTAATGTTTGACTACCAATGTTTGTGTGTTTACATACTCATAACTTCGCAGTTTGGCATAAGAATCTGAGAGAATCAGGCTTACAAAGAATAAGTGTTGAGGGGCAATTTCTTCAACTAAAAGGCAGAGCTCCAAGATAGCTGCAGTCAAATGACTGAAACAAGTAAAAGAATACACATACATACACGCATGTCAAATCTGTAGTAACTTCTTAGTTGTCTATATTTATGTTTTTATTTGGTAAAATTTTTATTTCATGGTTTGAAGTTAAATTTTGTAAACCACCACACTCTATGGAGTATTGGTTTTAGGAAGGTCATCCAGCACAGGCTCCAGATTCACCAGCTCCAGTCAAACCGTCCAACCCATGCCAGCATGGTAAGAGGACATTGAACAATGTCTGTCTGGTCAAACAAATCAGTTCCTTTCTCTTTATTCTTTCTGCTTGCACCAAAAGTATATGAATTTCAATGAGGTGCTCAACTCTCACATATTTTCAAAGAAAATAATTTTGCAGTTTCTTTAGCAACAAATAGTTTGGACATGCTTTGCTAATGGCAGCAAAGATATCAAGAAAAAAGGAAATATGAACTCACTTCCATACATTCACACAAACACATACGTATACAAACATACATATATATCATCATCATCATCATCATCATCATCACCATCATCATCATCACCATCATCATCACCACCACCATCATCATCATCATCATCATCATCATCATCATCACCATCATCATCACCATCATCATCATCATCATCATCATCATCATCATCATCATCATCATCATTTAATGTTCATTTTATATGTTCATATAGACGGGACAGTTTGACGGGATCCAAGCTGCAGTACTGCAGCAAGTTCCAGTGTCAGACTTCTATGGCTGGATGCCCTTCTTAGTGTCAATCCCTTTACAGTGTATATTGAGTGCTTTTTTATGACATGAATACTGGTGAAGTTGCCAAGTAACTTGCAAGACATAAAAGAAAACAAAGAAAAAGGGGAAACATCCCGATTAAGTGGATGTGTATTTGAGAAGTGAGTAGGTGACTTTATGGCAGGTGTTGGAGGCAGAAGTATGATAGAGTGACAAGCAGAGGTATTTTGCTATAGAGGAGATACATGGCTACCTTATATCACATGAGGGTGAGTGATAGTAGCTGGGAGATAAGGATGGTGGGGATGAGTGCCAGAGTGTACTCTCAAAATATAAGAAGGTAAATATGAAGAAGAAAATAGGTAGTAGATCAGGAGGGAAGAGGACCAGAAGGGTAATTTCATAAGAGTATGAGAGAATATTGACAGGTAGAGAATTAGCTGTAGTGAGTGATGAACAAGGGTGGAGGTGTAGCTGATAGTAAATATCAGTATTGAAGTGGGAGAGTGAGAGAAATAGAAGTGGCTCAGAAAGGAAGAGTGATAAGTAGCAGCATAGGAGGTGTGGAGAGTAGCAGTATCAGAAATAGGTGGACAAATCAGAAGTAATAAGATGCTGTGCAAATTTTGAAATTGGATGGGGATGGAAGGCAAGTGACAGATGTAGAGATGGAGGTTAATGAGTGGGAAGACAGAAGTGATTAGGGAGTTGGGGCTGTCATCAATAGCAGATATGAGTGGGGTTGGAAAAGATATCTACATTGATGTAGATCCAAGGGAGCATACTCCCTCCATTCTTCTCCAGTCTTCACATGTCTTCTGTGTTCAGTGCCCACATCTCATACCAAGAAGCATTGCATTTCATGCCCAAGCATCATACAATCTGACTTTCACTCTGGTAGTTAATAGTCCTCTGAACATTCTCTGTCCTAGTCTTATTCTAATAATTAAACATTCAAAATATCTTGCTTCACTGCTAGTTAAGCCACCTAGATAGCAGAAATTATCTATGTCTCTAGAGAACCTCCTTGGCATTTGAGAAAATCTGTTTCCTGTGTGCCCTTAGCATTTGTGTTCCCAGTGCATCTTCCATATACAAAGATTACTTTTTCTAGGAATTACTGCTGAAATGCTTAAAAACTGCATAGGATATTATAAGTATGGTTAATCAGATTGTATAGGAAGGTGTCATAGTCAATTGTTATAGAAGTAAAAAAATACCTTTATATATATATATATACTAGCATTAAAGACCCGTCGTTGCCGGGTCATAGTGCTAGTGCATGTATATATGTGTATATATATGTGTACATATTACATGTACATCTATATATATACATCTACACATAAAATACAAAATACAAAGTTATATCTTGATATCGCTAGTGATAACAATACTCAAAATATATAACAGACTGGAATTGTTAGCCCTTCTCTTGTAATTTCGATCAATTGTATCTTGTCCTCACTCTTGTATAGAGTTGTGGCTACAATCCAGCCTACCTCTACTTCTGGGGAAGGGGGGCATTTTAATTTTTTTTCCGAGATGTCCTACGTCCCAGATATAAAGGTAAAAATAAAATATTTCCACTTTGCAAGTTCGAGTCGAGTACTCCCTTGTATGCTCTGTTAACTCGAACCTTGCTTCTATTGTGGCGAATTTACCGCCTCTGATTAGATACCTTTCATAGTCGCACCAAGACACTTTTCGAAGGTGCTTTCCTCCATGTGTTCAAATCTTTTTTCTCTACATTGTATACTTTATAGACAATAGTCTTTTCTTTAATTTAATTTTTTATTATCCATCTGGACTATTCCATTTCTGCACGCTAATTTTATTTTTAATTTATTCCCATTCATGTGAAACCACTTATTCAAGTTCAAGTCATTGAATGCAATTTTATACCAATTGCTATTTTTACTTTTGTTATATTACGCTTATATTATACTTTAGTTTGATTTTAATTATTACTTACTACATATAATTCAATTGTTATTATTATTTTTACTGTTAAAGTGAAAGTATCTCGCATAAAATAGAGAAACGTTTTCTTTCACTTTTAACATGTAATACTGAAATAGTGGAGAAGATATGATATTGCTATGGGCTCGCTCTAGGCAAGAAGTTGAACATTTTTTTCCCCATGAAACTACATGAACCCTAAGTAAGGCATGTGTAAAATTTGAATGGAATTGGTTGTGTAGTTCTCAAGTTTTAAGGAAACACACAGACAGACAGACAGACAGACACACATTCTCAGTTTTATATATATAAAGATATATATATGTGTGTGTGTGTGTGTGTGTGTGTGTTATGATGTGGTTATACACATCTGGTGTGAAATGATAATATACAAATAAATAGTTAGTTGTGGTTATCTTAAACTATCGCAGAAATATTTGTTAACACAGAATGCACTCTGTAATACTTGAGCGTAGGTGTGATACTTGCTAGTCACTGTTAAACTACCAACTGTTAAACCAACACGATCAAACTAACACTTGTCAACTACTACCTGACATTTCACTTAGTTCTCAATTATTGTAATAGATTAGTTCACCTTATGTCATGTGGGTCTGTTCAGGTTTCTTCCATAACATTTCCCCTTTGATAGACGGCTTTGATGATGTATGTGGATATAATTATCATCATTTAACATCCAGTTTTTATGCCAGCATGTGTTGAATAGTTTGACAGGATCTGACAAGCCATAGGTCTATGGTTTCTATGGCTGGATACCCTTCTTAACACCAGCAACTTTACAGTGTGTATATGTATAGGTATAAAAATATATGTATAATATATATATATATATATATATATACATATATATATATATATATATATATATATATATATATATATGTGTGTGTGTGTGTGTGTGTGTGTGTGTGTGTATATAAATACATCCATACACATTACTGTTTTAATAACCCTAATATTTTCATACTGGTCTGTTGTACAGTTTATCATATCACTATTTGTAACAGTTTCCTTTGTTTCCTCAACTGGGATGTGCAACGTACTAAAAGGAATGTTAGGAAAAATAGAAATGTAATACTGTGTACATGAATTATATTTTACAATGAATTAAAGATAAAATGAAATAATTTTAAACTTAATTTCAGGATGGAAAGTTTACATCAAATGCTTCTGTATGGATCCAAGTTGAGGATGTTCAAGACAAGCCACCAGCATTTATACATTCCTGTTCTGTTGAGAAAATCAAGGAAAATTCAAACAAGGTAATACATTACATTTCCAGTTCAGTTTTTATTGTTTATTGTTTTGGAGAGAAATAATTACAAAAAGAAACTGATTATCATTTAATGCCTGTTGTCCATGCTTGCATGTGTTGGATGATTTGCCCAGGGCTGATAATCTAAGGTGTTGCATCAGAATCCTGTCTGATTTGGCATGGTTTCTATGGCTGGATGCCCTTCCTAACACTGACACCTCTGAGAGTTTAGTGAGTGCTTTTATATGTCGCTGGCACAGGTACCAGTTGTGTGACACCAGTATTTGCCACGACTATGACTTCACTTGGTCTGATGGCTCTTCTCAAGCACAGCATATTGCTAGGAATCTCAGTCACTAGTCATTACCTCTGTGAGATCCAACATTTGAAGATCATGCTTCACTACCTTGTTCCATGTCTTCTTTGGTCTACCTCTACAACAAATTCCCTCTACAGTTAGAGATCAGCACTTCTTTACACAGCTGTACTTGTCCATGCACATCACATAACGATACCCGTGCAGTTGTCTCTCTTGCACATCACATCGGATGACTTTTATGCCTTACAAGACATCAACACTTTGTTGTAGACACTGACATTATACGTCCGAGGAAGCATACTAGCTTCATTTCTTTCAAGCCCATGCATGTCCTCAGTAGTCACAGTCCATGTTTATCTATGTTTATGTATAAATTCATGTTTAATTGTTCTGTATGTATGTCCGCGTGTTTGTATATTATGCATACATGCCCACACCATCATTTGATCTACACATTTCCATGCTTGCATTAGTTGGATGAAATTTATGGAGATAGATTTTTTTTACAGCCAGATACTCTTCCTGATACCAACCTTCACCTGTTTCCAAGTGAGGTGATATTCCCTGTGGCCAGACACGTATTTCTGTCGAATATTGGAAACAACTTCATGGCTTGTATGATGGTGTTGATCATTTACAATCTTCATGTGATGTCAGGACAAGGGCACAC
>NC_042998.1:86861638-86931363 GCF_006345805.1 Octopus sinensis
AGAGTGAAATTTGAAGGTTATTAGGTTGTTATTTCTTTCAGGCCAAATGATAAGGTTGAGTTTGTCATCTTTTTTGTTTGCTTATGGCTTGGATAATGGGAAAAGTATCAATTTAAGAAATTTTGATTTTTTGCTTAGTAACATTTTGCACCTTCACAAAAACTCAAAGGAAACCATTATTATAACCTTTTAATACATTTTGGAATTATTTTTGCTATTCAATCACTTCAGTTATTTTTATTTCACAGGGAACTCTCATCACTAAAGTGACAGCTGAAAGCCGAGACAGAGGCATACCGAATGATATTGGTTATGAAATTATTAATGGTATAATTTCCATGATTTATTCTCTAAATCTTGAAATAAAACAAAATGCAATACTGTGCTTGATTCATTCAAAGAATTTAGTATATATGTACATATATACTAAATGTATCATATAAGTAAGGATGCCAGTGGAACCTGCTTTAGATACCAGGGCAAACAATGTAACAGAATATGGAGAATTTATGATAAAGGAAACAGAACGAAGACGTTGTGCAAGACAGATACATTTCAAGGGATGATGTTTGTAGAGACTATACTATGTAGGGAGTTAGTCATGAGGGTTAGGAAGGCTCTGAGGAACACCAAACTTAATTTTGAGCTTGTTGAGAAATCAGGTCCTTTGACAAGACCACTTGCTGCAGCATGACCTGCGTGGTATTTATCTTTAGCCCCAGTATTAACTGTAAGACCAAAGAATGTGGTTTGCATCATAAAGTGCATGGAGGGGGATTGTAAGAACTGGAATACAACATACATCTGGGAGACTTCTAGGAATTTACAAGAAGCTATCAGACATTAACACAGGTTCTTGTCATCCAGCCATCATTTTCAAGAAACTGGTAAAGGACATCAGCAGAAGAATATCTAGTCTATCTTCAAAGAAAGAGATTTTTTATGCTGCCACCCGATACTACAGTGAAGTTCTGGCTGCCAGTGGTTTCAAGGATAGGATTAGTTACATGCCAGAACTTAGTCCCACCAAGAGAAAGCGCCAGTGGAAAGTGTTGTGGCTCAAATAATCCTTCTCTTTAAAGGTTAAAACCTGAGTAGGTAAGATTTTTCTTGGCTTAGTTGATAAAGACTTCCCCCATACAAGTAGATTCAGCAAAATATTCAATAGGCATACCCTAAGAATTTTCTCTAGCTGTGCACCTAGTGTAAAAACGATTTTTTAGGCCCACACCCAAGACAGGCAGGATGCTCAAAGAGGTATAACACAACATGGCCACTGCATGGCTGCTGCAACACGGAGACTGTCATATATGAGGCAGAAGTAACAGTCAAAGGACCTAATGAGCAACCAGACATTTGAAAATATGTAGGAGCAACCAAAGGCCCCTTCAGAACCCTCTTTTGCAATCATAAGTCCTCTTTCAACATCCCGGAGACATACCATCCCAACCCTGGCCAAGCACATTTGGTGTTTGAAAGAAAATGCCTCCAAATATAGTATAGATCTAAGAGAAATGTAAACCATACTTTAATAGCAGCAAGAAGTGCAGTTTATGTCTGGCTGAGAAAAGAGGGATTTTAAAGAGCACCCAACACCCAGGCTTTTCCCTGAATAACAGAAACGAAGTGTCTAATCCTTGCCCACATGAAAGGAAGTACATCCTATCATATCTGTCTGTCCCATTATGCTTACTGTCATCAGTCCCCCAGCCTCGACTTTCCACCAATACTCTAACTAAGAATTTGACCAGAACATTCACAAATTCACCCACATACAAACACACACACTCCAACATGGCAAACACCTAACAAACAGACCATTTCCCACCAACTCCAATATAAGCCTCACCATCAATTGTACCCCTACATACACTGCATGCACACATAAGCCCCCACGACCTTAACCAGTACAGAAAGAAAATGCACTGGCAAACACAGTAATGGATGCCTAGACCCCCTACAAAAGTTATACATACTATACCACTACACATATGCCACTCCCACAAGAACACCAACCTGAAAGACGAACACAATTTCCACAGACACTTCATTATGGCTCTTTCTGACTTACAGCATAACCAGCCATGTGATGATGTCTCAGTACCAATGGACTATACTTTTAACTAAATCCCCTACTTGGTTTGTTTCATAGTCTTTTCACAGCAACCACAAACCAAATGTGTCCTTTCACCTCCAACAATAGAGAGCATTCACCATATTTCATCCTATAGTGGCTACCTCTGATGAGCATAGGGTTTTATAATTGGATTGTTACCTAACATTCAATTGTACCTTTAGCTGATTGGCAAGATTGGCTATGGTGGTTATATAATATTGTACACTTCAGATATTTTATATGTTTGTGTGTATATATATATATATATATATATATATATATGTGTGTGTGTGTGTCTGTGTGTGTGTATTGGGTCATCCCATAGATAATATGGTTTGTTTATACTTCTTTTATTTTCAAAATTAAGATAAGTTCTTTTTTAATCTAAAATATACTCTCCTTGATTTTCTATAATGTTCTTCCACCTATCTAGTAGATTTGCAATGCTCCTTTACTAAAATTCACTTGTCTGTGATGAAAAATACTCCTCTAGTACTGTTTTGACCTTGTCTACAGAATTCATATTATTTCTGTCCAAATGATTTTGAAAACTGCTGAATAAATGATAATCAGATGATGCAGTGTCTGGTGAATATGGTGGGTGGGACATCTTTTCCCATTCAAACTACTCTAGCGTTTGGAATGTCATCTGAGCATTATCCTGATGGGAGAACACCTTTTGTCTTGAAACAAATGATGGTCACTTGTCTTCTGGTGCTGACTTAAACAACTAGTTGAATGACTAAATCCAAGATCTTCTGTTCGTTCCTCAACTGTTACGATAGGATTTAGTTCCCCCGGGGTTTCCAGATGTCCTCATTGAGCTCTACAGATCTTCCAGAATGAAGCACGTCTTCTAGGCTGTAGTTCCTAGCCCAGAATTTCTGGCATCCCCGTTGACACTGGCTTATGAATATTGTCCGATCCCTATATATGCATTAATATTCCTCATATTTTCTGTTGCACTGTGCCTTTATTGAATTCATAAAGCAAACTATGCCAAATATGCTCCTTTGTCACTTCCATTATCGCTTTGAAAAGATAACTGTTAAAATCGAAATTCACTCTTCAAAATTTGCACTAAGAATAAGGACAAGGTAAAATTACTACCAGCTTTTATAACAAGTTGATGCAGGTAGTTTATCTTGTCCCTCTGTGACTTTTAGCTCATGCAATTGGAAAACTGCATTATTTATGGAATGACCCAATGTTGCTATTATGTTAAACTGTCATGTGTCCAAATTTGGCTAAATATGTTTTATTCAATATTTATTTTTGTTTGCAATAGCCAGGTCTTTTGGTCAAACAATTGTATCTCCAGCTGCTTCAAATGCCAAGATATCAAACATTGTAAAAGTATAGTCCAACAGTTTTGCTATGGAATGGTGAACCTATTATTGGTTTTCTGGAAAAGCAACATTTTGGACTTACAACACTTTTGCATAATAGTATCGATATATATATGATAATAATAATTGCTTTAGTAACGAGAAGATGAATTTGGTATTAATCTTTATTTTGTACAATGGTTATTTTGACCCATTCTGCTACTGTCCTTTATGGGTGGGACTCCTTTCAACATGTTGCATTGCATCAGTTTTGCTGTCTGGGTCTCATCAGATACATCTACACATAAAGATGTGTCTCACTAAAGATCCCATGTTTTGGCTGTCATGTTGTAATATGCCTGTCTGGTTAGGAAACTGTGCCAGTGCACTACTCAACAAATTACCACACTAATCAACACATACCCATTAGTCAAAATTTATATATACTTATATTAAACTTTTTAATACTTTTTGATTGTTATATATATTTAGAAAAAAAATTATAAATATAAATTAATAATTTTAATTTTAAATTTAAATTTAAATAATTTAAATTTTTAAATTTTATATTTTATATATTTTGTATATTATATTAATTATTTTTATTATGTTTTGGTTTATGTTTTTCACTGTTTGATTTACTTAATAGGGGTTTTATCTCTATATTATAATTCTGAAATGCGAAAAGTTTGTTTGTCTGGTTTTGGCATTGAAACGTGTTAAAGGGTACTAGATTTCGTCGGATTGACTCCAAAATTTACAGGGACATGTAAAATGAGGTGAGGATGTGAGTGGGCTAGGTTAAAAATCCCTATCTTAAAGGTGTGGTTACTAGGGCAAAAAAAACGCACACTTTCACAAGTCATCTCTCATTCTCTGATCTGCCTGTCTTCCTCTGTCTCTCTCTCTTTCCTCCATTCCTTTCACTTTCTCTCTATAACATCGTTTGACAGCATCTACTATCTTTCCCCCGCCGCCTTCACTCTTTTTCCCACATCCCCTCTCTCTCTCTCACTCTAGGTCTGTCTGCTTTCATAGAGAGAATTATTATCACCACCACCACTACACAATCATGAAAACAAATATTATGAATCAGATATTTATTGGGTTAATTTATATATGTGTGTGTGTTCTATATATAAATATGTATATATAATGTATATATACAAAGTGTATATATCTATATTTATATATATATGTGTGTGTGTATATATATATATATATATATATATATATATATATATATATATATATAATTTGTATACATTTGTATATATATAGCGTACACACACACACACATATATATAATGCGTATATATATACATATATAAATTTAATGCGTATATATATATATATATATATATATATATATAATGTGTGCATTATGTGGTTGGTTGACGTGAAAATATGCTCACCTATATTAAAAGTGCTGGCAAGTTTGCATGGCAACTATTTTTTTCCTCAAATAAAAGGTGTGACCTCTAGGACAAAATTCCTCATCTTATAAAATGTGGCCCAAGCAGACCCGAATGAAATTGGGTTATATTAACCAAAATGTGAAAAGGGGTCTAAATGGGGCTGGAAGGGGATTAAAATTTACATGAGCAGGTGCTTAGGAATTCTCTGTTACATCAAGCTAAAAAATTTGCGCCAGCCTTTTAATCGTCAATGTGTTGCCATCCATGATGAAGAAGTTTTGAATGCTTGCCACGGTGAGTCTACTGTCGTGAGAAAGAATCAGTTCAAAACTTGGTGTTTAGGAATTTTCTTTTACATCAAGTTCAAAATTTTATGCCAGCCATTAAACTGCCACTACATTGCTGTCGTCATTAAGAAATGCCAGCCATGGTGACTCTACTATCCTCAGATTCTATCCCTTCAAATTTTGGTTTACAATATTTTTTTTACTTTTATTCAGCTCGCAAGTTTGTCTGTCCTTTTTAAATGTTAGTGTTTTGCTGTTTGCCTTGAAGCAGATCTTTCTATTGTCACTGCCTGATATTTACGATTGATCTTTCAAAATATTTTCTTTCTCAACTTACTCAAGATCTTTTGTTGTTTATAAATGGGAGAGAGAGAGACAGAGAAAGATAGAGAGTAAGAGAAAGCGAGGGAGTGTCCAAGAGAAAGGAAGAGTAAGAGAGTGAGAAAGTGAGAGAGAAACAAAGAGGGAGAATGAGGTGATAAAAAACAAAAAGGAAGCAGCAGAAAGTAAGAACCACACTCTTACCCCCGCATAGAGTGGGTCACCTTAAGCTAGTTTATATATATATATATATATATATATATATATATATATATATATATATACACATACATATACATATACATATATTACCATTGTCATCATCATTTAATATCCATTGTCTATGCTGGCATAGTTTGGACGGTTTGAACTGGCAAGCTGGGGAGCTGAACCATACTCCAGTTTAATTTGGTATGGTTTCTATAGCTGGATGCCTTTCCTATTGTCAACCACTTTGCAGAGTGTACCGGGTGCTTTTACATGGCACCACATGGGCGATTTTACATGGTGTCACACAGACACTATTATCTGGTGCCACAAGGGCACATTTATGTAGTACTGTCATGACAGCTTTTTATGTGGCACTAGTAGAGAACTCTTGCAGGTCGATCCTCACCACCAGGGGTGCCGGTCTTAACACTTCTGCAGCAGGGCATGGGTATTCTTGAGCACAGCAAGGTGCCAGGCATCTCGGTCTTTTGTCATCTTACATGAAAGTTTCAGCATCCTGAGGTCGTTCTTCAGTACTTTGTTCCATGTCTTCCTGGGTCTCCCACTTCCACGTGTTCTGTCTACTTTGAGAGATTGACACTTCTTTATGGAACTGATGGCATCCATCCGCATCACATGACCAAACCAGTGCAGTCTTCTCTCTTGTACACTGCAACTAATTCCTAATATACAATATATATATGAATATGTATATATATATATATATATATATTTCAACAATTGAGGGCAAAATTAATTAATTATTAATCAATTTCACCAAGTGTTCAGTATGCAAAGGGACCATTCAAGGCGAATTCAAATTATTACATTATATAAAAGGGCTTAGTAAAATAAATTACTTTGCCGCATACTGAACTCATTAGAAATAGCAGCTAAAAAACTTTTTTAAAGCTATTTCTAATACTTAAAGAAAATCTCTCTCATATATAGTGTTTG
Organism: Octopus sinensis; assembly: GCF_006345805.1. Classification (NCBI taxonomy): domain Eukaryota; kingdom Metazoa; phylum Mollusca; class Cephalopoda; order Octopoda; family Octopodidae; genus Octopus; species Octopus sinensis. The sequence continues at coordinate 86,868,276 of NC_042998.1, forward strand.
CTTAATTCAACTCACAAAAGTTTGGGGGTAAGGACATCGAAAAATCAAATGCTAACCTTAGCATTTGATTTTTCGATGTCCTTACCCCCAAACTTTTGTGAGTTGAATTAAGCAAACACTATATATGAGAGAGATTTTCTTTAAGTATTAGAAATAGCTTTAAAAAAGTTTTTTAGCTGCTATTTCTAATGAGTTCAGTATGCGGCAAAGTAATTTATTTTACTAAGCCCTTTTATATAATATATATATATATATATATATATATATATATATATATATATATATATAATAATAATAATAATAATAATATCCAACCCCAAAAAGTTCTACCAAGAACTTGGCAAAAATAAAATAGAAGTCACTGCAGCACCAACGGCAGAAGAATTGGAAGAATTCTGGAGAGAAACATGGTCGGCGAACGAACAACCAAATAAAAGGAGTATCAAAATAACAAACTCAGCATCTGAACAACTTTGGACCCCCATAACAACTGAAGAGGTCACCTAGGCACTGCAAAGACTAAGCAACTGGAAGGCACCTGGGCATGACAAGATCCCCAACTTCTGGTTGAAATATCTAACAGGAATGCACAAAAAGCTGGCTGAAAACTTTAACAGCATACTAGCAGAGCCAGAGACAATGCCTGAATGGCTCACGAAGGGGAAAACCATCTTAATTCCCAAATCAAATGAGACAGCAAAACCAGAAAACTACAGACCAATAACCTGACTCCCTACTATGTTCAAGGCATTTACTGCAGTGATATCGCAAAGGTTGAACAAGCACCTGGACGAAAACAAACTGTTCCCAGAAGAGCAGAAAGGATGCCGCAAAGGCTCATATGGCTGTAAAGATCAACTAATGATTAATAAAGCCATAACTGAAGACAGCCACAGAAAGAAGAAAGGCCTCAGTATGGCCTGGATTGACTACAAAAAGGCGTTTGATAGCATCCCCACACATGGATCCTCGAAACACTAGCTATTAACAAAGTAGCACCAACAATCATAAAATTCATAGAGCACTCTATGAATAAATGGCAAACAGTCCTACACCTCCAAACAAAAGAGGGACTCATGAAAACCAAAGACATCCCCATTAGAAGAGGAATATTCCAGGGACACACGCTCTATCCACTCCTTTTCTGCTTGGCACTGTCACCTCTATCTGATATGCTAAATAGAACTGGATGCGGATATAAATGTTATGGCAAAATGATCAGCCACCTTTTATATATGGATGACCTAAAACTATACGCTGCAAATGACAAACAGCTGGAAACACTATTAAAGACAGTTCATGGATTTACCAAAGAAATAGATATGAAATTTGGATTAAAAAATGCGCCAAAGTAACCATGAAAAGAGGAAAACTAGTTAAGAGTAGCAACATCACACTAGATAAAACCAATGAAATAAAAGAATTAGACCAAAGCCAAACTTACAAATACTTAGGAATCCATGAACTAGATAAGACACAACACACACAAATGAAAGAGAAAATAAAAAAAGAATATTATAGACGAGTTAGATCAATACTAAAAACAGTGCTCAATACTAAAAACAAGATAATAGGTATCAACACTTTAGCTGTCCCAGTTATAAGTTACAGCTACAATATCCTTAACTGGACACGAAATGAACTGACCAAAATAGATAGGAAAACAAGAAAAATAATGACAGGATCTAGAATGCATCACCCAAAATCTGACATAGAAAGAATATATATACAACGTATAGAAGGTGTTAGAGGCCTTATACAGCTGGAAAACTACTATAAAATAACCACCATAGGACTGCAAAAATATCTACTTCAGAAGGAAGGAAAACTGATACAAATAGCGGCAAAACACGAGCAAAACAAAAAACTGTTCTCAGTATTTAAGGAAGCTGACAAATGCAAACAAGAAATCATACCACCTAATAAACATGAAGAAGAAGAAGAAGAAGCTGAAGAAACAACAAAAGCTATGAAACAAATGAAATCCAAACTAAAAATAGAACAGCAACGTACCATGATAAAACGATGGCAAGAAAAGCCCCTTCATGGTAAATACTGGACTAAACTAAACGCAAAAGAAATAGACAAAGAAAAATCCCAGCAATGGTTAAGAAGCTCAGGACTCAAAGCAGAAACAGAAGGATTTTTAATTGCAGCACAAGACCAAAGCCTCCCCACCAGAAATTACCAAAAACATGTAATGAAAAGAAATATTACAAGTAACTGCAGAATATGTGGAGATGGACAAGAAACAATAAATCATATTATCTCTAGCTGCCCAGTCCTGGCTAAGAAGGAATATATTCACAGACATGACAGAGTTGGAACCTACATACATTGGAAGCTATGCCAACATTATGGAATAACAACAGAAAAAGATGGTATAGGCACACACCAGAAAAGGTCACAGAAAATGAGAAAGCAACCATACTCTGGGATATGCCGATACACACAGATAGAGAAATTAAGGCCAACAGACCAGATATAGTTGTCAGAGATCATGAAGAAAAAAAATGCTTTCTAATTGATGTATTAATACCGGCAGATGACAACGTGTCTCTAAAAGAAATGGAGAAACTCTCAAAATACAAATACCTGGAAATAGAGGTAACTAGAATGTGGAATCTGAAAACAGAAACAATTCCTATCATAGTAGGTGCATTAGGCATGATAAAAAAATATTTAGACAAATACATAACAAAAACACCAGGACATACAAACACATATAACATACAGAAAATTTCACTACTAGGTACTGCACACATCTTACACAGAACACTTTCCATACAATAACCATCAGAGCATCACAACAAATCACAACACATACCCAAGGCACACAGAACTGCGCTCGGTAGTGAAGTGAAAGCACGCTATAAAAATAAAACTACTGAATAATAATAATAATAATAATAATATTAGGGAGTATAACTCCAAACTTACAGGGTAAAATTCAATTTAGTATTAAATCAAATTTCACAATATAAATATATAAAATATAAATCAGTGATAGAATCACTATTATGCAACTCAAACAGTGATAGACATAAACCAATACATAAATAACAAGTAATATATATAATAATTTTTTTTATGTCTATCACTGTCTGAGTTGCATAATAGTGGTTTTATCTCTAATTTATATTATATATATATATATATATATATATATATATATATATATATCCAGTGATCATATATCCTATCATCAGCATTGCTTTACACCTTAACAGAAAAAAATAAACTTTTAACTTAGACTCAATCTACACACCTGTTAAAAAAATACCATGAACAAGTATAGGGTAGGCTCTGCTGTCAGGCATAATTTAATTATAGATGATTTTTAACTGAATCCTATCTGAAGCATTAATAAAAAAAGAAAAGAAAACTCTTCTTTCAAACTTTTGTTTTATTTTTCAGATTCTTGTTCAGCCTTTTCTATTTCCAATAACAGTGGTGAAATCAGAATTGAATCTGATAATCTTGACCGAGAAGATCCTGTAATTGATAAACTGAATGGCGTCTGTACTGTTGAAATAAAGGTATTTTCATTTATATACTATTCTTCATTGTTTTTTACAGGATGAAGCAATAAATTAACTCTTTGTTTCATTTTAGCTACCTAGCTATTAATATTGGTTTCAAATTTTGGCACAAAGCCAGCAATTTCAGGGAAAGGGGCTAAGGCATTTACATCATCCCCAGTACTCAACTGGTACTTATTTTATTGACCCTGAAAAGATGAAAGACAAAGTCAACTTAAGTGGAATTTGAACTCAGAACATAAAAACAGAAGCATCTAGATATTAGTATTAATGGACAAATAGTCAATAGATAGAGAGAATCATTCAAACATTGGACAAGATGCTCTGCTCTATTTGGTTACAACTTTGCAGTTTCTGAGTTCAAATTCTGCCAGAGTCAACAACTTTGCATTTCACTCTTTCAGAGTAGAAAAATAGGTACCAGTCAAGTACTGGGGTCAATCTAATGATCTATATCCTCTGCAAAATCTTACGATCATGCGAAAAGAAATCAATGTAATCCAACAGATAGGTGCAGGAGTGGCTGTGTGGTAAGTAGCTTGCTTACCAACCACATGGCTCCGGGTTCAGTCCCACTGCATGGCACCTTGGGCACGTGTCTTCTATTAGAGCCTCAAGCTGACCAAAGATATCTAAATTCAAAGGAATATAGTATGGAATCTTCAATAATATCATTGTAAAGAAAAAGAACAAAGAAAAACGAAAGTAAAAACTCACAAAAAATGCTGTTGAGTGCATTATGAAAATATTTAAAAAATAAGTTATTTCATCTTTATTTAGACTTAGGCTTAAAATCATCGACCAATATTTTCTCTTGTATTTTATAGGCTTATGAAATAAAAAATAACCAAAAAGGTGATAGTGTCACGAAAAACATCACAATATTTGTAGAAGATGTGAATGACAATGATCCCTTGTTCAATAAAAAATCTTTTACTGCAAAGGTCAATGAAAATACTACAAAGGATAATCCAGTAACAATAAATGAGATTATAACTGTAAAAGACGAGGATACGGTACTGAATTTTTGCATTTCTCACATATTTTATTCTTCTTCTTCCTATCATATCTTTTGTATTATTTATAAATATTTCAGTGTTTTAATCTTCCATTTTTTAGAAATAGCATTGTGCTGAGCCCTCTCAAATAAGAAAATTGAGTGTGAAAATTCGTTTTTGTGCGGATATTGAGTTTAAAATAGTGTTGCTTTCGGTTTTTGGTTGTTTGTATGAAAACAACTTGAGCAGGTATATTTTTAAAAATTGTGCATTGAATATTTAGATGCAATTGATAAATATTTCACTCCTGATACATACAATAGTTAGGTTTGAATTAGAATTGTATAATAAACAGCTGTGTTGTAGTTTGTTGCATGAGTATAACATAATAGAAGAGACATGTATTTATTTTGTTATCAATTTAGTTACAATAAAATTGAAGGGTCTATTGGCAGCTGAAGTAGAAACAAGAATAGTGGGACTATTCACAGCAATCTGAATTAGTTACAGAGGGAATTATAGCTCAGTTGATTAGGAATAGAATTAACCTAGATGAGACACAGTTTGGTTTTGTACCTGGGAAGAGTACCACAGATGCCATCTTCCTAGTGAGACAGCTGCAGGAAAATACTTGACCAAAAGTAAGCCATTGTACTTAGCCTTCACTGACCTGGAGAAAGCTTTCAACAGAGTTCCCTGCTCTGTTAAATGGTGGTTTCTGAGGAAGTTAGGAGTAAAGGAGATGTTGTCAGTAAAGTGAGAGTCGGGCATAAATACAGTGATGAATTTAGCGTACAGGTAGGAGTTCACCAGGGCTCAGTTCTTAGTTCACTCCTATTCATCATAGTGCACCAGGCCATAACAGAGGAATTCAAAACTGGATGCCTGTGGGAACTACTGTACACTGATGACCTCACCTTCATTGCAGAATCTGTAGCAGAATTGGAGAAGAAATTCCTGGTATAGAAGCAAAACCTGGAATCAAGGAGCCTTAAAGTTAACCTTGCTAAGACCAAAGGTGTTGCTAGCAAGAACACAGATAAGACTCTCTTTCCATTAGGTAAGTGGCTCTGCTCAATTTGTAGGAAAGTGATTTCATTCACTGCACGAAATGTAGGTTATCAACCTATAAGAGATGCAGTGGAATCACAGGTAGATTAACAGATAAAGTCATCTTTGTATGTGGCAGATGTGCATAAGCAATAAGCACTAAGAGCACACCGGACTTACACACTCTCAAATGCCCAGGATGCTCTCTCGAAGTAGTAGATAGCTTCTGTTACCTAGATGACCAAATTAGCAATGGTGATGGATGCTCTGAAAGTATTGCTTCTAGAATAAGAATAGGATGGAGGAATTTCAGAGATCTATTACCTCTGTTGGCAACAAAAGGACTCTCTCAGAGTGAAAGGTAGATTGCATGATGCCTGTGTATGAATGGCTATACTCTATTGTAATGAAACATGGGCTCTGATGCAGAAGACGTGTAGATAAGAGAGAAATGAACACATTATTCTCAGCTGGATGTTACAGCAAAATGCAAATGTGTTGAGAGAAACGTTGGGCATAAGAGGAATCAAATGCAGCATGCATGAGAGAAGATTACATTGGTTTGGATATGTGATGCATATAAGACAGTTGCATAAAGAAGAGCCAGTCACTGAATGTGGATGGCACCTATGGAAGAAGGCAACCCCAGGAAGACATGAGATGAAATGGTGATCTCTGATCTCAGGATGTTGGGGCTCATGGAGGAAATGACAATGGTCCGAGATGTCTAGTGATATGAGGATGTAGAGAAGATCACCCATGCCAGTGAATCTGATCCCAAACTGTTTCTCTTCTCTTCCTCACATTTCCTCTTCATAGCTATGATTATCTCCCACTCACCAATCTAATCCTTTCAACACTGCCCACTCTATTATTGCTCTCACTTGTCCCCTCCCCCTCTATACCCAGATTCTCACCAGTTACAGCATTACAACATTCCCCACTCACACATCCTACTTCTTGGCAACACTCTACCTGCACCTGCCATCATTCATTTCTTTCTTCTTTCCTCTACCATCCCATCTATGCCCTGATCTTTGTTCCTTGCAAGCATACCCTAGCACTAACTGCCATCCCTCTCTTGTTCTTTCTGTCTCCTACTTTCTCTCTCTCCCTTACTCTTCCTTCTTGTTGAATAATCATGAATTTCCTCTACAACAACAAACTTGTTTCTGTCCTCATTCTTGATCAATCTCTCTCCCTCCTTCTGTTTAGGTAACCATGTCTCTCCTGTACAGCAGCACATCTCTTTCTTGTTAACTCCCCCTCTCTCACTAGGTTACCATGTCCTACATCTTCAGCAGCACACCTGTTTCTGCTCTCATTCTCGTTATTTCTCACTCTCTTTCTGTCCTCTTCCTCTCTTTCTCTTTCTCTCTCTCTCCCTCCCTCTCTCTGGCTTGGTAACCATTTACCTCCTCTGCAGCAAGACATCTATTTCTGTCTCCCTGTTACAGTCTAACCTTTCATCATCTGACACAAGAACACCTCCTCCAATGCCCCCTCAACTTTTAAAGATTCCTTGTCTTTCAAAATTACTTAGTGTCCCTGCTTGTACAGGTGCCACTTAAAAAGCACCCACTCCACACTGTAAAGTGGTTGATATCTGGAAGAGCAGCTAGCTGTAAAAATCATACCAAAACTGACCTTAATTCTGCTGATGTCACATAAAATGCACTCAGCCCACTCTGCAGAGTGTTTGGTGTTAGAAAGGGCATCCAGTCATAAAAAACCATGCCAAAACATACACAGAAATATGACACAGACTCCTACTTGGCCAGCTCCTGTCAAACTGTTCAACCCATGCCAGTATGGAAGGAGAGCATTAAATCATGATGATGATCATGCAAAATGTTGCTAGAAATCCAGAACTATTTTGAGATTTGCTTTTTAACATGAATTTAATGGAAGAAAGAAAGTTTCTCCCTGAGGTCGTCTCTAGAAAGAAGGACTATAAACTATAAGTAATATTTGTTAAGGGACTAAGGCAGCAAGCTGACAGAATCGTTAGCATGCCATGCAAAATGCTTGGTGGCATTTCGTCCATCTTCATGTACTGAGTTCAAATTCTGCTGAGGTCAACTTTGCTTTTCATCCATTTGGGAGTTGATAAAATAAGTACCAGTTGAACACTGGAGTTGATGTAATTTAGTTAACCCCTCCCTCAAAATTGCTGGCTTTGTGCCAGTTTTTGAAAATAATATTTCTTGAGAGACTGGGACAGAGACAAAGAGAGATAATGGTAGCAGTAAGAAATAGAGAAACACTACAATATGTATGAATTATAATGAAGTATAAGGACCAGGTTTAGTTAAAGAGTCTGGGCTACTGTCTCTTCAATTATGAGTCAAAATTTACTGTTATTTATATGTTTGCCTCTTAACTCTTAAATGGTCAAGTACCACACTGAGCATAAAGACTACATTCTCAAGAATGATTCTTGCAATGATTAGAAGTTGTGACTGCGTCCTACATATTTTTTTAATGATTCCATTAAAACAAATTATAGAAGGAGAAAAAATCTTTTTACCACTAGTTTAATTTTCTGTGATAGAATAAGAATGATTTTCATTATCACTAAGGCAGTTTTTTGCCAAAAAGTTAAAACTCATAAAAACGTTCATTTCAAGGTTAAAACCAAAGATAAAAGGTATTTTTTAAATGATTAATCATTGTAACAAATCACTTTTTAAAGTTAATAAAGTTAAAATCAAGTAAAAAAAAGTTAAAACAAGGTTTTAAAAAGATGAAATTTCTCTAAAAAGTAATTTCTTTTTAGATTCTGAAAAGAATAAATAAATTTATTGATATATATATTTATGTATTGATTAAACCTAAATTTGATATATATTTCTGCAAATTTTTAGTAGAACTGTTGTCTGGGGCTATCACTTTGGAGCTCTTTTTAGCACTCCCTATGACTTGTCCTACCTTTCAATTTTTTTTTATTCTCAACTCATTTGTTTCTGTAATAGTAATTGTTGTTGTTGCTTCTACTTTTGTTCTTGCAGTTGTAGCTGCTGCTGCTGTTGTTCATTCAGTTGTTGTTGTTTCTGCCATTGTTCTGGCAGTTGTAGCTACTGCTGTTGTTGCTTCTGCCGTTGTTCTGGCAGTTGTAGCTGCTGCTGTTGTTCTTTCAGTTGCTGTTGTTGCTGTTTTTGCAGCCCGAGCAAACCAGCCAACAAATTTTCCCAAATTTTGCAATTTTTATTTTCCGTAAATTCACACCAAAAAAGCTTTTGTGCGTTTGTTAATTCCTCATTGACACTGTTTTCATCCTTAATGTTGGATTGTTATAATATCCACTCAGGTATAGTAGCATAGTTAGTAAGACAAGTAAGACTACAACTATCTATGACCATATATTTCATATTCTCTCTCAACACTGACAGACATCCTCTTATTTATAATGACTACCACATACCATTTGTCATGTGGGATGGGTGAACGATTATTATTCTTATCCCCACAACAAGAATACTCATACATCACAAAGTAATTAAAACTAGAGAGAGCTCCTAAATGTTTATGGATATATTAATAATAATAATAATAATAATAATGATAATGATAATAATAATAATAATAATAATAATAATAATAATAATAAGCTTAAAATGAAGTTAAAATGTGTCAAAGTAAAAAAGTAAGATTTAAAAATTATGAAAATAAGGTTAAAATCAAGTAATTTTCAAGGTTAAAAAATGTTTCTTGACAATTACTCATATAAACAAGACAATTCCAAACATTTTTCTATAAATTTTAAGAAAGACAAAAATTCCCTGAAAGGATAGCTTTTATATTAAATTGTTTAAGAATTAAGTTTAGATCAACAGTCTAGAAAATTATAACTTTATATACAATTTTGTCTAAGAATATATATTTTTTCTTCTCATTCTACTAACATAATGAAGTACATTTTTATGTACTACTTCATTTGTTTTAGGTGGAGTACAGTAAATTCAGTCTTAGCTTGAAAACTTTGGATGGTAAACCATTCACTGCTCTTAAAGTTATTCCAGTAGAATCAGTAATAGAAACAACTATAGCTCTGAGTGTTAATAATCCTGATGAACTTGATTATGAAAAGGAAAAACAAATGACATTTAAGGTAGGTATGTTCTTGAGTTTAATTTGAATGAATGTAACTTGATATAAGCATGGGATGAAATTTAGTATTGTACAAATAAACTTCAAATCTGTTGCTATCCCCTTCATATTTTATACATTATCCTTTAACATAGCTTACTGTCATTTAAAAATATGGTAAACAAGTTTTCCAATTTTAACATATAGTGTGCAGTGCAGTGAGATAAAGGAGTTCACTTTATTATCACACAGTCTTAAGTGGTATCTCAACTTTACCCATAGGTATAGGAACCCACAAATTACATTAGTGGTCAGTTTTCTTTTGCTTCCACACACTGTGTGTCTTTCTAGCAAGCAACTTTTCCTAACACTCTCCTAAGGTCACACAAGCTTAATTTTTGTCATTCTGCTTCTACCACTAAACTGCTGACTACTACTATAACCTTGTCCACTGACCCTGCATGTGAATAAAAGCTGTAAACAATATTTTTCTTTCCCATGTTTAATTATTACACTTGTTATTACACAGAGTTTGAACAATTTAACCATAACATAACTTATTACAGTTGTGTTTCGGTGTTATCACTTTCCCGCATCTGCATTTATCACTCTTTGATACACTTTATCTCGCCAAGTTTGTTGAGGACATCACAGGATGCATGATTCGTAAAACTTAGTTGTGATGTACTCCGTTTTGATATTTCATCCCAATTCATCTCTCTGTCAGTTAGGTACTTTTCTTCTCTTGTCATTTGTCCATGTTGAGAAGCTCTCTTTGAAAAACATTGAGGGAATAAATAAAAGAAGGAAAATGGCAGTGATTATTTGTTGATGCTAATAAATTGTCCCATATCTCTGCACTTTCAAAGACAACTGGGCTAAAATATCTTTACTTGAAAAATAAGTAAGGTTTAACAACAGGAAGAGCATCTGACTGTAAAAATAGTTCCTCAATAAATATTGAATCCATGTGAGACTGGAAAAGCAAACATAAAATGAAGAAATGAAGAAACAAATGTTCAATTCAACAGATCATATCTTTATATGTATGGTACAGGATTGAAGCATATTAGATTTGAAATCTAATAATTGTAAAATACCACATGGCACATATGTATATAGGTGAAAGCCATGAGTATTCAGGGTTGGTTACAGGATTTCTGTAATGTTGTGTTTCTTCTTAAACTTCTAACAGATCTTTTTGAAGAGTGTCATTTTGTTAAAATATACTTACAAATTTTCTTGTGTGCATTTTCACTAAGTTTTGCTATGAGCTCAGAGGAATTGTTTTATCTATCCAGCCAGTATTTAAAGCAATTAAAATTTAATTATTATCAAAATATAGAGATAAAAAGGGCACGTGGAATACTTTGTGATGTCCTAGTTCAGTGGCCTATTATTTTGAACCTCTTGAGTTATGATGAAGTCAACCAATAGGATTTTACTTCAGGTTTTACATTTCTCAATATTATAATGATAATGAAGGGAGAGGAGAAGTTTTTGAAGTCAAAGCTGAACATAGCAACAATGATAATAATGAGGATGTTGATAGCAACAATGATGACGACAACAATGATAAGAGATTAACATTTTTTCGAAAATGAATTACATACTTTGTTATTGTTGTGGTTGGTCTCAGGTTCAGTCCCACTGCATGGCATCTTGAGCAAATGTCTTCTACTATAGCATCAGGTTAACCAATGCCTTGTGAAATTCCGTCAGTGGAAACTGTGTGGAAGCCCATCGTGTGTGTGCATGCGTGTTTGTTGTCCCCTCACTGCTTGACAACTGGTATTGATTTGTTTATTTCTAACTTACCAGTTTTTTGGGGGGAAAAAACGATAGAATAAATACCAGACTTGAAAAAATAAGTAATAGAGTCAATTTTTTTTATCAGACCCTTGAAGGTGGTGCCCCTTTTTTATTTATGAATTTTCCAGATTGTTGCTGAAGATAAAGCTTCATCTAAAGCCAGTGAAGCTAATGTTACTCTAGAAATATTGCCTGTGGATGAATTTCTTCCCCAATTTTCTCAGCAAAAATATCAAGTAAATGTCTCTGAAGATAAAACTGTTGGTAATCTGATCACCATAACTGTAAGTATGAAATAATTTCCCTTTAAATATTTAAGACAAATTGTTAATAATTCAATAATTTTATAGACAATTAACATCATCTTTAAAATGCATATATACAGTCTTTATATCTCTACCATGTTTTTAATTGTTTGATCACTGATCATCTCAGGTACATTTTCTCGGATATGTACATACTGACCACTGTACATGCAGCAATAGCCTATGGATAAGGACTTTATCCTGAGCTTAGGAAAAATGGTTTTGAATCAAATCTAGCATGGTATCATGCATATATCAAGTGGTATAATAAATGATTATGAGCAGAAAGCAGCCTAATCAGAACATTGTGTACATATAAAAATATACATCTAAATAAGAAAATGTATAATCTTATTAAATTCACTTTATTTTTCAACCACAATTATTCATGAGGCCAATTTAGGCTCTTTTGTATTAATGTGATCAGAGATGCATTTTCTGTTGTATAAAAAAGTTGTCTTTAGATTTTTCCCATGGTGGGATTTGAATTTATAATTGTAGTCATTTCTAAAGTTCTATCTAACCAACAGTAGTTACAGAGTTAGTTTCTGAGATAACTATCACAACCATTTTGTGCTGGTTTATCCATATTTGTATGAGTTAGAAGTGTTTTCCACAGTACAAAATTTCCCTCTTGTTTTAGTTCTTTATTGTCCCCTTGGTGAGCGGTTCCATCACTTGAGATCGATCAACAAATTGTTGATCATGTATAATTGGACCTTACTTTGCATTTTGAAGATCTGTAGGGTCAAATGAGTGTGCTGGGGTTGCTTAGGTTTAATTTTTGGATGCTGATAAATGAAGTTACACAGTACCATGAGATGGTCTTGGAAAGAAATGCTTTTCAATTGCAGTAGTACTAGCATGGTTGTTTAACACAGAATCCAGAGAACTTTTGCTGTGTCTTGTTGATTTGGCTATAAGATGAGGCAGAAAAAAAATGTTCTTAATGTTGAAAAGTGTCTTTTTTTATGCTTTATCCAGGGTCAAGATGCAAATTCTATATTCCAAAAATATTTATAGATTCTTTCACATACTTGTTCTTTCCCTTGCTCACTCACTTACTTCCTTCCTCCTTCCCTCCCCCCTTTCTTTAACTCTGTGGAGGAGTGAAGGGAGACATCAGAATCGGAAGCAAGGGAAAAAGAGTGATGTCAGGACTGGAAGTGAGAGGAAATGGCATCATGTCAAAAGTGAGACATTTGAAAAGCTACTTTCTTCATCAAGATGTTGATGGGGACAGACATATGGAAGGGATCTCAGAGGGAGAGTAGTTTCTGGCCAGGAGTTGGGGTAGTGTACACATGTAGGTATGGCCAATGAATTCCACTGATCCTTGTGAAGTGAAACTTGATACACTTTTCTGATTTTCTTTTGAGGTAAGAGCATTCTAATTTTTTCCTTTCCTTCTAGGAATTTGCAATTTATTTATCAACAACAATATTACATACCCACATCCATAGATATGTATACGTGTATGTCAACATGACCAAACAGTCTGAGCTGACATTCCTGAATCATATAAGTAATAGATTGCATCACAGTTTCTGTGTATAGTCCTTGGTTGGATATAAAATTCAACCAGTGGACCCATAATCTTGCAAAGTGTCCTGGTACCAAAGGAATTCAGGCTGCTCCTTCTAGTTTTAAGTCCTAAAATTCATCATTAATTAATTTGTAGTATAATATCTTAGCTAATTTTTTCAGTTATGGAAATATTTATTTATATTTTAGGCTACTGATGATGATTCAGGCAAAGATGGAGAAGTGACATATGCAATATTTGGAGACAATAGGTAAGTAAATAATATTCAGATTGTGATTTTGTTTGTATATGAAAGTTGAAATTGAATCTAATTGCTGGTTCCTTTCTTTGTATCTTACATTTAGCATTGCTTTATATCATAAATTTTAATTTGTTGATTACATTATAAAGTAAAATGCTAGACATATACTTATAGATGCATGAAAAATCAATCTTTCTTTCAAACAAAAACATAATTATTACATAGCAATGAAATATTATCATAACACCACCTAAAAATAAAGATAAAAGTGTATAGCACACAACTAGAATTTTAAAATATGCTCCAAATACTAGGCCTTGCTATCTCTGAGGTAGGGTAGGTTTTCCTTGTCAAAAACACATACTCAATATAGTAAAGATTGCATCAAATAGACTGACCTTCCCTTTCAGGCACCCCCGCCAAAAAAAAAGAAAATACTTCATTCTCCAAAAATTATTTACCTCGTACTAAGTTGAAGAAAACCTCACAACTGTGTGTTGTGCCTATATTGGATTACATAATTTTTTTTTTTATATTTTACTTAATTTTTTTGTCTTAAGTTCAAATCTTGCCAAAATCAATTGTACCATTCTTTCTCTGGGGTTGATAAAATACGTTGTAGTCATGTTTAAATGAATTCAAATATATGTGTATGCAATCTTCATGCATAATGCATTGTAGTGACATGGTTAACAATGAAACCTTCATTTTGTAATTATATCTTTGTTTTGAAGTATATTGTCTTAGAAATAGTTGACTTTACTTTTCAGAAATTAAGCTATTCAGTTTCACTTACTTTTGCTTTTTCTAGTTTTGTATATACTTATGTCTTCTCATTTTCTCTTCTGAAACAGTTTCACTATAGACAGCAAAAGCGGTACTATATCAGTCTCAAAGAAGCTGGATTATGAAAAAGTAACTTTTTATAGTTTACTTGTTGAAGCCACTGATGGAGGTAATCGAAAAGCGACTGTTGATTTAGATGTTTTTGTGAAGGGCATTAATGATAATGCCCCTATATTCAGACCAAAATTCTATACTGGACTTCTGAAAGAGGGCAAAACCAGTTTTGAGTATGAAATCACTGTTCAAGTAAGTTATTCATTGTCTGTATTTTATTCCATTGTCTTGACGTGCTTGCATGAAATAGATTTCACTGTAGTCTCATATAATTACAGAAATTATTCTTGTCAACACTTTTTAGCATTCAGCTTTTTATCCAATGGATTAAACCAGGCTTTATTTCTTTTTCTGTATTTTTTATTGTTGTTTGTGATGAGAGAAAACTAGGTTCTTGCACATAATTGCTTGAAAAACACAGTAATGTATTCTATAACCTCTATAGATAGCAAAAATCTGCACTGGAGATTAAAATATAATCTAGAACAATCTGCCATTTAACTAAAATATTATAACATCTATGATGAAACAACTCTTTTCTTTAGTCAAGAGATCCTTCTACAATGATAAACTTCAAATTGAACAAAAATAATAAAAATTCCATAAGACCTATAAAAATCATTTCATCGCATAAACTTAAAATCTTTCTAAATGATATGAACCAAATGAAAAATAGATGTAATTATTAAAATAAGTAATCTATTCCTCTGGATAATCAGTGTGCAAGTTAAATACATTGCATATCAGACAAATACAATTGAGAACAGAATTTGCTGTGCTGTATTAGACAGGGTGTTTGTGGGTAAATTTGACAGCTTGCACAAAAGGAAAACAAAACAAAATATCTCATCTAAAAATATCAACTAGATTATAACTGCAAGATAACAGTTTATACAAAGTAGTCACTCTTAGCTTCCAGCACAGCCTCAAAGGGATTCCAGAACCTGGTTCATGCATTCCTCACTGTGTCCCTGAGAAGATCTTCAAATACCACCTTCATCTTGGCTACCAGCTCAGCCTTGATGTTGCAGGCAGAGTGGTTAGTGTTTTTCACAATCATGCTCTGTGAGATTACATATGGGAGGAATTAGTTGACCGGAAATTGGGGCTTTTGATGTAGAAATTCTCTGACAACCACTTCTGACTCTTTCTGGAGGTATGGCAGGGAGCTGAAATCTACTACCACACATATGGCCTTCCAGCAGCAATACTCTCTAGCCAAGGATTGCCCACTGTCTCCAGTAGCTTTACATAGCTGTCTGAATTGAGCCTAAGGCCTTGTTCAGAGAAGTGGGTTGACATGATGTCACCCTCACTGAAGATACACCCAAAGACCATCACAGTTTAGAGGAACTGGTTTTCATATGTAGAATATCACATGAATTGTAGGCAAGATACCTGGTGTTCTGGATGTTGTGTAACTAGTTTTGGCAGAAGTTCTTTCCATCTGAGGAGAACCAGATCATCCCTGGCTCAACATGATACCTCAGCATTTTCAGGAGCTTTTTTGCCTTTATCAAGCAGTTCTTGGTGGTGAGTCTAATGCCCATTTCTCTTGCCAAAGTCCTGATTCTTTTGCTCAGATCTTCCATTATCTAGTCCAGTAGTTTTGGGATTAATCATGGAATGCAGACACAATCAGAATGCCTGTTGTGTCCCTTCCTACTGACCACGCAACTGTCCATGTCACATCTTACAGCCTTTACAGTGTTCACAGAGCATTGAGCAACAGTCATGGTATCAGCATTTTCTTACCTGGTGTGGACCATCATGATACAGGTAAATTTTTCCAATATTCAGAAAGCGTCCAGTCCTCTGTGTCAGTTATCTTTTTCTCAACTACAGCTTTAATCTTAATGCTCTCTCCAACACCAATGACTGTTCACCAATACATCAAGATGTTCCTGATAAAAGGAGATATAAAAAGTGTCAAATTTAGCCCAGACATCCCGTGCATAGGCTTAAAAAACCCCACAAATTTAAGAGCTGACTATGCCAACAATGAGTTCATTCAAGAGCCATCACAAAGAAAATTATGCATCATTCTGAAAACAAATTTGGCAAAGAAAAGATATGGGTGAGTGTATTGATATTGTATAAACTCTCTTGGGCAGATCAAAATGCTGCTGTTAATGTTTAACTGAGAAATATCATATTGTAAACTACCCAACCCAGTATTGAAAAACAGAGCCAATGATAATTTTGGTCAACAAAGGCAGGATTGGCAGTAATGTTTATATGCATCCACTACTGGTTGAATATTTTTCACTTTTTACGTATTCCCAATATTACAGTTATTATATAATTCCAAGCTCCTAGCAGCAGCTATCAGACCTGAAATACCATGCCTCCTCCCCTTAGTTTTATGTACCTTTTATACTTCATGTAAATTTGTTCTGTAAATATACAAGTATTTATGTTCTTATACACGAATGTTCATCTTCTGAATATATATACGTGTATATATATCTATAAGCATGTATGTATGTCTCTATAAATACAGTCATCGGTGTGTGGGCTTGTATGTGGTGTGTGTCTCTCTCTACACATACACATATAGGCATTCATGCAAGGTCAAAATCATGCATAACTACATCCAGTGGGAGCAAACAACTAAGTCTGTATGTATAAATTTGTATGTAAGTATTTGTCATAGCACTAGTATTAGTGTGAACCCAAATAGTGATTAATGTGCAAGCAGACATAAGTGTGTCTGTGCTCTCGCATGTGTGTATATATGTATATGTGCCTGTATATGTGTATGTGCATGTTTATGACTATATATGTATATGTGGATGCATACAGATCTATCTGCCTATTGATGTAAAAAAATATTGATAAGTCTGTGTATGTATGTGAAATGGTGCACATGCATGTATAAATGTGTGTGTGTGTGTGTGTGTGAGTGAGTACATATTTGTGTAAATAGGCGTATGTTGGGATATAGATGTGTGCCAAATAGTAAGTGTTATGACCTTACTACCACCCGGAATGATGTCTGGCCATATGATGTCATGTTGGCAAGGATGGCTAACTATCAAAGGATTTATTACCACCAGCTCATTTCCAGAATAGCAAGACAGATATTGACAGACTTAATGGATTTGTTTTATTTTAATTTATTGTATGCTTTATTTTCCTTAATCTTTACATTGTATTATTTTCTTAATTACATCCTGTTTGTATCCACAGCTTAGCACTTGATTTATTCTTTGCAGTTCCTACTCAATGTATCTTAAATATGACTGCTATCAACATGCTCTAGTTGATATGAAAAGTGAAATATTACTTATGTAATGAGAAACTGTGTTGCATCACCTAAAGAGATACTTCTGCCCCATGTGGTGCATCATATTTCATTGTATAGTCTCCCAGCTGTATGGGAGAGTTGCATGATATGTTGAAACGATCATTGTGACAATAAAGTTTCTAGTATATTCTATCTTTCGCATCTATTGTTTTTACTGAGGAATTCCTGACATAGAGCCAGCAATGATTGTGCAATTATCATGGATGACACCAGGTAGCCATAGGCAGTGAACATTCTTTATCAGCATTCTACTAGAGAAACAGCTAACACAAAGTTTAAATTTTGAATTTAAATTTAAACTTTACTTTTAAAACACACACACATACACACACACACACACTCATACACATATATATGTATGTATATGCATTCACTTTGAAAATGTCATAAATGATAGACCCTTGAGGAAATTGCAACAACTAGGATGCATAATTGCATACAGAGCAATGTGCAATTTCTGCAGTAGAGACATATGTAGGTCATGGTTATATAATTTCTTGAAACTTATTGATATTTGAATTCTTGACTATGAACTTTAGAGCCTTCCATTCTTGCCAGTGTAACATAATTTGCATATGAGCTTTGAAAATATATTAAAAAATAAAAGAAATTCTCTTCCTTTTTTAATCTATCAAATTACTATTATGTAGGATTTCATCATGAAGGAAACCATCCTAATGTGGGGAGGGCATTATGTTTCTGTATATGAAACACTTTAAACGCCATTTATACATTTAATGTACCCCTAAAATTTACCTGAATTTATATATTTTTACCAAATTTATTTACCCCTGAAGTTAAAAATTTTGAACTCTTATCCAACAATTCACATAAACATCAAATTCTTAATTGATTGGAACCATTCCTTTTGGAAGCTTTTACCTTGGAGCTTTGTCTCTTTATTTGTCACTTCTCCATTTGGTACCTGAACCCAACGTACATATTGCATGGTTTTTACATATAACTTTTACATGTAATTTTATTCACTTATTTATATAAATTTATATGTATATTTATTTATTGTGTGCTTTAAATTATACTTTGAAATTTTTATTGATTACCTAGATGTGTTCCTTCTATAATTTCTCTTATCCTTTGATTTAGCTCGCAATGAGCACTTCTTAATAAAACCCATATATTGTGAAGCAGGATTAAAAACATGCTTTATAAGAAAATTTAACTTAAAATATATATATACTACACTCACGGAGTAGTTGGCGTTAGGAAGGGCATCCAGCTGTAGAAACACTGCCAAATCAGACTAGAGACTGGTGCAGCCTCCATGGCTTACCAGACTCCGGTCGAACCGTCCAACCCATGCTAGCATGGAAAATGGACGTTAAAGGATGATGATGATGATAATCATCATCATCATCATTGTTTAATGTCCGCATTCCATGGTGGCATGAGTTGGATGGTTTGACTGAGGGCTTGCGAGCCACAAGGCTGCACCAGGCTCCAGTCCAATCTGGCAATGTTTTTACAGCTGGATGCCCCTCCTAACACTAACCAATCCTAGAGTATAGCAGATTCTTTTTATGTGCCACTGGCTCAAGGGCCAGTCAGGTGATATTGGCATTGGCCATGCTTGAATGGTGCCTTTTACATGCCACCAGCATGGGAGCCAGTCAGGCGGCACTGGCAACGACCACACTCGAATGGTGCTTTTACATGCCACCAGCACAGGGGCCAGTCAGATACAAATCTTACGTAATGAGGAGAGGTCAATTCATGTCAGAAAAAACAAAAGAAAACTGTTTGATCAGATCCAAAAGGTTTTGAACAAACTTAAAATCCATCAGAAGATGGTGTGATTTGGTTTTTCTCATATAAGAAAAACTTTGACCAAGACCAGAAAACTAACAGAAGAAATGACAGATGGCTATATGCAAACCCTTCTGAGGTTTCAAGAGTAATGCACACAAAATTTCTTGTAAGTGTCATGGTTTTGGGTGTTGTTTGCAATGAAGGACATGTGATGCCTCCTCACTTTTTTCCACAAGGCCTTATGGTTAATGCTGCTGTGTATATTGAAGTTCTGGATAAAGTTGTTAAGCCTTGGATCAAAAGTGTATGCAATGGAAGGCCTTATGTCTTTCAGCAAGATTCTGCATCATCACACAAGGCTCAAATGACACAAGAATGGATGGCCAACAATTTGCATGATCACATCACTCCCACCATTTAAACTCCTAATTCTCCAGATCTCAATCTGCTGGACTACTGTGTATGGAGTATCATTGACAAAAATCTCGATGAGCACCTCCATAGGACTTAAAATTCTTTGAACGGCGCCATAGTTTAAGTCATGTCTGATATGAACAGGGACAACTTAATCCGAGCTTGTAAATGATTTTGACTCCACGTAGAGACACTTATTGATGCTTATGGTGGTTTTATTAGATGAAATTATTAAATTGATAAGTTAGCTTTATGTTGATGTTATTTTCATAAAAATACAATTTTTTTCTGTTACCAATTTTGAAACCACAAAATCTGTCCTCAAATACTATCTACCTGCACATGCACACACACACACATACACACACACACACATGCTGGTTTTCCTCTTCTAAAGTGGTTGTAACTCATGAGACAGATCAGTTTTGGGGAATTCTCTATTGTAATTATTATATATTATTTTTGTAAAAGTGGTTGGTTTGAAGAGTAATTTCTTGTTGATTTCTCTTTCACTATAGGCAACTGATGCTGATAAAGAGAATTCAGGTAATTCTCAAGTAAAATATTCAATAGTAAATGCTAGTCAAAGCCTTTCAAACAGTTTTTCCATAAATGCACAAAATGGAATTATTACTCCATCAAATATAGATTATGAAAGCCTGACTGATAATGTCATCCAGTTAGTAGTCAAAGCTGAAGATAATGGTAAACCAGTCAAGGAAGATACTGCCATTGTTAATATCACTGTATTGGTGAGTACTAAAAATCTAATATTTCTAACATTTTGACATTGTAAAAATATTGAATTAAGGTAAAGTCGTTAATTATATTAAATCAGATTGAATCTTGTACTTAGGTCATGGAGCTATATTTGTGTAGCTGTCGACATCTTTGGAATGACATATAGATTAGTTTGGAATGATATCTCAAAAATCAAAGAAGTTATTTTAAAAAGAAATCCAATATTTTATCTTATGATATATTTTGCCAAGAGTAAGACAAGTGAATAGTTTTGTAACATATAAAAGAGTATTTTTTATTTAGCCTTAAGTTTCAGAATGTGTTGAGGAATCAGTCTTTAGTTACCTTTCTAACTTCTCAAGCATAAAATGCATAGCATTTTTTCTATCATTTGCTAGAATTTATATTTCAATTTTTGTTAAGATAAACGAAATCTGTTTCTCTCTATAAACAGATACAAAATTTCATTAGTAGGCTGGTCCAAATTGTCAACATTAATTGGAGTTATAAAAGAAATTTTCTCTTAATTAATAGTCAAGAAAAGGATAATCTTTATGTACCATGTTCACTCATCTTTTTGCATTCAATTTGTGTATTCATGTTATTTAGAATATTAACTGAGTTAATACTTAATCTTTGTCTGAGTCTTTCTTGCATTGTTATAATTTCAAAGAAAATGCCTTCTGTTCAAACACAGATTTGTAACTATTGTTTTAATACCAAATTATCCTTTTTGCTACAGTATAGAAATGTAGATAATAAATTTAATAGCTTCCATTTGGAGAAAGTTTCTTCTTGTGATTAATTTGCCAATTAAATAAAAGGTGTTATGTTGGGTTGAAGAGTTTTATAATATGTATGGCTTCTTGGGAAATACTTCTTAACTAACATCAGGAATAACATCAATGTCAGCTACTCATGTGTCTAGATAATATAGCTTTAAACATTGCATGTCACAATAGGCACAAACACACAACTACACAGCCTCCAACCTACACCTGTGACTTAGAAATTCTGCCAACTTCTTGCTGAAAGGATCATACCAATCTAAAAAATCACTCTCACACTATCCAAAGGGCATTGTAAGACACTATATATGGGCATGACAGCCTACAACTTTATTGTTGCCACTAGAAGTATGCCTGCTTTATGAATTTCAAGTTGTTAGCCACATAAAACCCAAATCTCCCATTCTAGGTTTTGCTACCGCATACACACAAGGGAAGGATATTTTATTCCTACTGCCCATATAGGCTACAACCCACCATGTTGATCACACATCATCAACGTAAAACTGCTGCCAATATGTTCAAACTCCACTGAATGATTACTGGACTTGTGCCAACATCTTACCCTACAACATGCAGTACTCAGTTCACAGAATTGATGTCATTTAATATACTATGCCACAGCCCATTATCAAAGGGACACTAGCATCTTGCTGACATCATATCCAAACACATGGACCTTAGAAAAAATAACTGGTGTTAATTTGATAGCACTAATACCATGTGATACTAACTGAACAATAGCGGCCTAAACACTTAGAAGCCATCTTGAATTTCTTTCAAACCCACCACTCTGCCTCTGATTGTTGAGAGAATGTATCCTCCTATCCATGAAACTCATGTGGAACTGAGTCAAACTATTATGAAGTATATGTGATTCCAAACAAATGTGCTGGGTGCTACTTTCTATCATTTGCTTACTCACCATACATACATACACTCACACATGCACACACACACACACACACACACACACACACACACACACACACATACACATTCAGTCACACACACCCTTCACCTTGCTAAATTTCCAGTGAGCATAATCAAAGCCATGACTTCATTGTGGACCACAATCTTGAAATTAAACACAAAATATGACTGTATTATCACTGATAGAATGCAGTATCACAAAGGCATATTCTAAGGGGACAGTCTCTCTGTGATGTTGTTTATACTTTCTGTAAACCCCTTGTCATTCATGTTAAGGAAGTTTGAAGGGTATCTCACTGATTCATGAGGAAACAGAAATATCAAAATTACACACTGTTTCTTTGTGGACAACTTAAAACTTTATGCAAAGAATACACTTGAGATGAAAAAGAGCTTTGAACTATTTACAATATTCTCAAAGGATGTAGGGTTGGAGTTTGATCAGGATAAATGTTGTTATATGGTTGTGAAAAGAGAGAAGACTGTAAACCAGACAAGTAACATCTCCAGCAATGATTTGACTGTTTCCCCTATGTCTGATGAGGAATGTTACAGGTACCTCAGGTGGAATAAAACATATCCTACAATGACGCTTGAAACATTGATGAATGTTACAGCTGAATAAAGAAAATTTGAACCTCAGAACTCTACATTCAATAAAACAGTGGTCCACAATGTGTTTTTGGTGCCAGTATGCATACCAAAATTTGGGCTGCTTGGTTGGATGCTTGATGAGATCCAAGCCTTTGATGTGAAGACCCCAAAAATATTAACAGGCACACATAATTTCCACATAAACTGTGATATAGATCACCTCTACCTAAAATGAAAACAAGGCAGCAGAGGCTTAACATCGATCCAAAATGTCTTTGAATGTCATATCATATCCCTTCAGCAACATCTTTTAACAACCAAGTGTTGAAGTGCATCCCTTGACCAAGTTTGCGTACTTGAGGCTGATAACATCATAAAGCAGCTCCATGAGCAATATTCCTTGTCTGATAACCTTAAATTATCATGCCCAAAGAAGTTGCATGACACTACTGTAATGTATCATTAGATGAAAGGATGATCATATATGAGCAGAAGACTATGCATGGATATGTTAGTAGAAATCTCTGTGATGATAGTAACATTGATCATCAAAGCAGTCTGTCATGGACTAATAGCTGGATTACTACCTCCCACTTTGAAGAGTATGTATTTGCAATCCAGGAACAGGAAATATAAACTAAATACCTATTTCTTTACTACCCACAAGGGGCTAAACACAGAAGACAAACAAGGACAGACAAACAGATTAAGGCGATTATATCGACCCCAGTGCGTAACTGGTACTTATTTAATCGACCCCGAAAGGATGAAAGGCAAAGTCGACCTCGGCGGAATTTGAACTCAGAACGTAGCGGCAGATGAAATACTGCTAAGAATTTCGCCCGGCGTGCTAACGATTCTGCCAGCTCACCGCCTTATAAACTAAATACCTGATGCATAAAAGGGATACAGATGCAGGAAACCAGTAAAATGTGACAATCGATGCAGAATTTATGAATATATTACCCACATCATAAGCAGCTGTCCAAAAGTATCGTCACAGTATTATCTACCAATGAGACATGATGTTATAGCTAGAACACTATGTAATGAAATCCTTCAGAAGGATAACCCCAAGGACAAAGAAATAAGAACCTACAGCATAGTACAAGCCATAGCCACTCAAAATAAAAAGAAGTACTGATGGAATGTCTCAGTAAAAACCTCAAAAAATGTAAGCACAACAGACCTGATATAATGATTTGGGTAGAGAAGAGAAATTGTGTGCAGTTGTGGAAATTAACTCTCCAGCGGATGTTAACATAAAGCTGAAGATCAGTGAGAAAGAAAACACCTATGTTGAACTATTAAGAAATCTGCATTGATTCTATCCATATTACAAGTTCAGATTTATACCTGTAATTATTGGGGCTTGTGATATGTAACACACTGCCTAAATACCAACCTTGAGAAATTAGGCTTCTCAAAATGAGAAAGGTGAAAGCTAATTCGAAGACTACAGATCCACTCCATCACTGGAACTGTAAAAATCTGTAAAACTTACCAGAAGTTTATCATTGAAATATATATGAGCATGTCAAGATATGCAACTATATGCATGAGAATACATACATAAAACATACAAATCTGCATATACATACATACATACATACATACATACATGAGTGCATGCATGCATACATACATACATAAATACATACACACACACACACATGCATACACACACACACACACACACACATACATACATACATGCATACACACATACATACATGCATACATACTACATACATACATGCATACATACATACACACACACATGCATACATACACACATACATACATACATACATGCATGCATACACACATGCATGCATGCATACATACATACATACATACATACATGCATACATACATACATACATACATACATACATACATACATACATACATACATACATACAAAAATACCCCATTGTTGATGTTGAAATTCCAGCGAAGGAGCCTTGGATCTAGGTTAGAAACTGACTTTTTCTTTATTGGCAAGAAATCTTTAAATAAAACTGAATAATGACATACATACTGTTGTAATCCAATGTCTTGCCATCTTGGTTTTATAGTGTGCTTTTACGTGTCCAAATTTTCCACAATGGAAACATTCCTCTTTCTTAAAGGGGCAGTTATTTATCAGGTGTAAACCTCCACATGCAAAACATGGGTTTGTTTCCTGATTTTTGTCCTGTTTGTACTGTATTTTAGTACACATTTGATTTCTATTCTGCCTGGTTTACTCTCGTTTCACTTGGGTGCCATCTTTATGTTCAATTTTGTTTGTGTTGTTACTTAAATTTACTATTCTTTCAGACTCTTCTGACACTTGTTGTAAGGTTACAGCTTGATTTTGTTCCGGCTAAGAAAGAATTCTTGTTCTTCTGTGTCTTTTCCTGCAGTTAGTCTCTGAGTAAATCAGGCACTTGAACATATCAGGTGTTAATTCATCCAGTCTGAACTTTTCACATTCTCTGTTAACTCTTCCAGCATATGTGATGTAGTCCTTATTCTTTTTTAGATTCAAATATTTCCAGCTAGTAATGAACAAGAAGCTTTTTGTGCTAAAAAATTTACACAATATGTCTATTGTATTTTTAAAGTTTCTGTCAAAAGGTTATTTTGGGAGTACGTAATTGATGTAATGCTCATGTTCTGCTGCACTCTTGATTGAAAATTTTTTTGTATCTTCTATAATATACCTCGAAGGTGACTCCTTTGTCTGCTTTATACTTAAATTCTATTACTGAGTGTGCAACATAATCTTTTCAGCCTTTTGTGATGACTTATTCATTAATTGTAGCATTTGTTGCTGTAATAGTAATTGTTATTGTTTGCTGTTTTTTGCAACTCAAGCAAACTGGCCAACAAATCTTTCATAATATTACGATTCTGTATACCATAAAATTTGCATGATAAATCCTTTGTGAGTTTCACAACTCCTTGTGAGTTTGTTTAATTCTCATGAGTTTGTTAATTCCTCATGAGTTTCTTAATTCCTCAATGCCACTATTGTGATCCTCTGTTCCACTGTTATCTTTATAAAAAACAGATATATGATAACAGATAATAACTTTATTTTTCAAAAAAATGTTATTCAATAAAGCCACCTTCAACTTCAATAACTGAGATCTAAATATGGAATCTAAATCATCTACATGCTCGAATCAAGTGGCCCTGATTCATTTTATACATTACTCTGACTATGGCAGCTTTCATAGAATCTTTGGTATTATGGGCATGTTCATTGACCTCTCTCTTTCAGCAATGCTCCACGTGTAATAATCCAATAGATTGGGGAATTAGAAGGCCAAATATTAGGGGTTATGTAATCATGAAAAATTTCAGCCATCCATTCCTCTGTTACTAGAGCCATATGTGATAATGCAGAGTCTTACTGAAACAGATATGGCTTTCCATTGCATACACTGTCTATCCAGGGCGTAACAATTATTTCCAGGACTTCAATGTAGGTGGCAGAGTTAACTCTAAAGCCTTGTGGAAAGAAGTAAGGAGGCATCACATGACCTTTATTGCTGACAACCCCTAAAGCCATGACAGTTGCAGGAAATTTGTATGCATAACAGTTAGAACTTCAGAAGGGTCTGCACATAACCATCTGTCATTTCTTCTGTTAACTTTTTTGACACTGGTCGAAGTTTTTCTCATTTGAGAAACACCAAATCAAATCTTCTTCCACTGGATTTTTTCAGTTTGTTTAAGAGCCTTTTAAATCTGATGTAGTGATTTTCTTTTGCTTTTTCGGACAAATTAACCTTTCCTCATCATATAAGACTTATATCTGATGTCTTCGTGGACAAATTTTCTGATTGTAACTTCTGGTACATGGAGATCTTTTGCAGTTGACCACATGGACTTTCTAGGAGTGTAATCAATGCCCTGTTGAACTTACTGGAAAAATTAGGTGTTCTGATACCTCCATACCACTGAGTCTGGTATAATGTCATGCCAGTAAAGATCTTTGGATAATCAGGAAACAAAAGACTTGCACTTGATAATTATAAAACTGACTTATATTTCTTAGGACTAGTATTGCATATTAATATTGTTTTGTTTTTAATCTGAGATACAAGGCCAGCAATTTTTGATGGATGGGGTTTATTGATTATTTTGATGCCAGTATTTGAGTGGTACTTCATTTTATTAATCTCGGTGGAATAATAGGCAAAGTTAACTTCAATAGGATTTAAACTAAGAATGTAAAGGGCTGGAACAAATATCACATGGTACTTTTTCCAGTGCTGTGATCTTGTTTATAATAGATCATAATGAATCTTACATTGCTATTAAGTTGTTTTCTGTATAAGATATACCACAATTGAACTGAGAATATGTTTTAAAACACGTCATTTCAAAGACTGGTGCACAACAAAATTATGTTATATACACAAAATTATATATTTTCATATACGTCATTCCTAGTATAATATTCCTTTAAAGAAATGTTCCTAGATAATTCATATCTGATGCATTGACATGAAGATTTAAACTGTTGCACAGTCAAGGTATAAAATGTGCCAATGGTATGTTTGTTGTTTTCATAATGTAAGATATTGTTATTGCTGAATGCTTCCTCTTAACAAATCTTTGCTTACTTTTCTAACTGTGTTTTTTACCTCTAAACTGTTCTGTAGGATGTAAATGACAATGGGCCTCAGTTCCAAGAAAGTTTTTACAATATATCAATAAAGGAAGATTTAACTGAAGGTTTGTTTATATTTATTAATTATATTTTCATTGTTTTTAATTTTTACACTATTAATTTTGAAATGGCGTTTCCTTCTAACCAAGCATAGCTTGGTTTTTGGAAAGGAGGAATATAGTGAGCAGAAGTGATACTAGTTTATTGCATGGTCTATTTTATAGAACTTTTAGTGATGTCTTTTATTAATTAAGGAAAAGTAGCATGGCAGACCTTTTAAAAGGATGCTGACAGGAAATTTATGTTCAGAGACTTACGCTGAATGCTTTCAACAGAAAGGACTCAGCTAAGGATACCCAAGAGCTTAATCCAGGTGACTTTAAGTTTACTACCCCATTATGATGGACTTCTGCACAATTTTCATCTGTTATTCTTTTACTAGTTTCTGTAAATAAACTGCAGTCAGTCTGGGGCACTGCCATCAAAGGTTTTACACAACTGCATTGAATTCAGGAATTATCAAACAGCTCAGTTAACTTTTTGAAATAACGGGACGCAACTTGACATGCTGAGTTTGCATCAGTATACACAACACACACACACACACATATTACAGGTATGATTGGACAGATCCATAAAATGATGAGTTTTTATAATTTTTTTGCAATATCTTGCATGGTATTCCTCTTTCATAGTTTTATTCCACTCAAGACATTCTGGCAATTCTAAACCTATCTGTTATCCTCCATATGCATGTCTGTACCAACACAGTTGTCATTCTTTCACACTACAAGATATTCTTTTTATACCTAGTTTATATCTCAACTCAGCTGTACCATGCATACTAACATTACACATACAGTGGATCATGCTCGCTATATTTTCTATCAGTCTTTGCACATCTTCTGTATTAAGTGCCCAAATCTTTCTACCATGCAATATTTTACTTCATACACAAGCCGCATGCAATCTACTCCTTGCTAGAAGAGAGAATCCTCTTGTTGCCAACAAAGACTATACTTTCAGAGCATCCTTCTCCACTGCTGATCAGGTTTCCTAGGTAACTGAAGCTATCTATAGAGGCTTTCAAGCATTGAAAAGAATTTATTTTGTTATTGCTATGACTACTAACCACTCTTGTATGTAGTCCCCATACAAAAATTTTATTCACTGCCAACCTGCCTGTGAATCCAGAACACATTTTTGAATCCATATTTCTCATGTACACCATATAGAGACCCTTCCTGGTGAAGTGTGGCTCAAGCTAGTCACTTACACAATCAACCAGGTTATAAAGGGAGGTGTCATACCCAGTAACTGGCATAGCTATATAGTTATTATCATCTGGTACAATGACAAAGGAGATGCTTTGGGAAGAAGTAACTACAGAAGCTTCTAACAGATAAATTAGGTTATGAAGATAATGGAAACAAATACTAACACAGTTAGTAAGAGAATCAGCTTAAATGAATTTGGAATTATGTGATTACAAATCAGCTTCTTAACCATGTAGCCATCTGGCTATAAGGTTTTGAACTCAGTCTGGAAATCTTAACAGTGTGCCCATATCCTTATTAGAATTCTGTTTGACAATCTATTGTTTCTGCTAATTCATTGCCCTTTTGAATTTTAAATATTAAGTGACAATAAGGTCATAATATTTTTAATTTCTTTATGTAAGAAAGTATTAATAACAATCTGTAACCCTGAGTAGGTCATTGGGTTACTACTGAAACCTTCCTTCAATTTATTTTGAACATCATTCTGTATGAAATAGGCACATGGAACAATTCTTAATATATCTTTGTTGTGATGAAATTTGATTTGATTCACTAATTCAGGAAGCTTGTGGCACTGTTCCAATTACAAAACGAATGTGTTAGAGCAGTAAATGATTACCATTTCTATATGCATTGTTTCTGAACTTATTACAACTGAAAATGGGTATTTTAGTGAGATATTCTGCTTGAAGTAGACTGTTATGTCGTCTTATGTTGATGATAACGTCATGGTGATTGTAGTTGAAGTTAGATGTGTTAATCTTAGTGCAGTACTTTGATTGACACACAAGAAAAATATAAAATCTGTGCCACTAGATAATTAATTCTGCACATTTGTAGTTTATGTATAATCTGACTGGGAAGTATGTACCATTAATTATACAAACACTGAATTTTATCTCCATGAAATTTAAATTCAAATTCTCTGATTGTCATCCAGGTTGTTCTGATTCCTGTCACTTCTAATCCAGAATTATTATCCTCTACATTTCACTCAAGTGTTCTATATTTGACATAGTCTTTGTGGATGGATGCCTTTTCTAACACCAAGTGCTTTACAAAGTGTAGTTGGTGCATTTTTTCATGGCATCAACATTAGAGAAGTTGTCTTCTCAACTGTTTATTGTCTCCACTTGTTTACCACCCATTTCACTGAATTTTCTGGGTGCATAATATTGTGACACCAGCAGTAGTGAGTTTGTCTTGTGCCTCTTCAAGATACTTTGAATCCTTGCTACTCTACTGTATCACCATTCGTTCTAGGCAATGTGACCAAGGCTGATAGGAGAAAAAGTGATAACAGAAGAACCAGGATGAGTGGGTAAAAGAAGCAAGAGTATGATGGCAGAAACAGAGTGATAGTACTATGACTAGCAGAGAGGATGAAAGGGGAGAGGATTAGCAATACTAAGAGCAAATGATAATGGAACCTATCAAACAAGCTGCCCCAGTATCCACTTTCATATCTTATGCCTCTGTTATTTATAAAGCACTTGCAAAAACCCATGTTATTTGCACTCGCATTGTTGTTCACGTTTAGCAACAAACTGTTGACAGATCCAGTCTTGCTCAGAGATACATTTATTTTGTCCATACAGCAATCATTTCTGTATTGGCAAAATCTTGTAAAATGCCCTAATTTACCACATTTATTATAATTTTTCCCATATGCTGGACATGCATGAACTTTGTGTCTATGCCCACAATTTTGACATTTCACTATAATGTCATGACTGCTACTGGGGGTATTCTTATTTACTAGTACTTTGTACTTGTGATGGCTTTCACCCTGGGTGGGTTGAGCCAGCTTCTTCTCTGGTCCTGACGGCATCACGAACCATGGCAGCCCACACTTGACGGTCCTGTGCGAGGTCACTGGAGATATTGAGCCATTCACAGTTCCATCTGTGCAGACTGACCACCAGAAGACCTGAGAGTTCGGAGAAGTCCTCCTTTATCGTCATTGCCAAGGTCTTCAGCTGCCTGCCTGTGCATTTGCACCAGTTGGGAAGTGGAGGTGGGAGGAGGACATCACAAATTATCTCACACTCTGGACTGCATAACTGAACCACCCTAAATGCCATTGTAGAAGCACCACAGGGAGGGGCTGGAGATTCAGGCAATGATGAAGACTGGCTGTAGGAACCTGATCAATGCGTTGGCAGTAAAGAATGCGGCAGAGACAGTCATTGTCGAACACCTCCAGTCTTTGCTGATCGACTACCCTCATAGGCCATGTTTCACAACCATAGAGGAGGTTAGTACGAACGATGGCCTGGTAGATTTGCCCTTTGGTCACCGAGGAGATCTCTCTTCTGTCCCACAGGCACCACTGGAGGTGCACGAATGTGGATCTGGCAGCACCTATGCGTTGCTCAACCTCAGCTGCGCCCTAGCCCTTTGGAACCACATCCTCCAGCTCCACACCCTCACAAACGATTGGCTACCAGTCATCTGCTGCGACCAGAGACATCATCACTTTGGTTTTGCCAGCATTGATCTGAAGACCAACAGCAGCTTCTACCGCATGCACCCTTTTGAGAGTATCTTGGACATCTGCCTGGTTAGAGCCCAAGCGTGTGATGTCATCTGCATAGGCCAACCTTAAAGTCCAACCCCTCCTCAAAGCGGTAGAGTGGTGTAAACGGGCAGTGTCAGAGCTATGCTGTCAGGAACTTTGGTTCCTGGGTGGGAAACCCAAGGCAGATTGGTCTGGCACCGAGCGGTATTAGGGCCACAGCCTGGGCAATGGGGCTCTGGTGAAAATTCCAAGAGGCGTCTGATCAGCAACAGGCAGCTTCGAATTCGATCTATCCCTGTGTCTGTAGAGACTCCGTGGCAAACAGGGCGTCCCGTCACTTGGGATATGCATGCGGGATGTCGGGGACCGCTTGTGAATTCATTATTCTCACGAAACTTCTTCTATGAATCCTACTACTACCATGGGGGTATTCTTGTTGACATTAAAGTTTGTTATTGTTTGTCAACTACTCACAAACAGTGTTTCTGATTCTATGGTGGATGTAAGAGCAGTTCTTTCAGTGTATTTCATTTTAGACTGAACCTAACCCTGACTCTAACTGTAACTGATTCAAAATTTCTAACTTTACCTCTGCTGACAATAACCCCGCAATGAAAATGAGTTACATGATCTCTTCTTCTGGATTTTCTATCAACCTATTCAAATGGCAGAAAGAAGCTTGAAAATTAATCCAAAGAAGGGAGTTATTGGTTGACTCATTTTCCAGTTGCTTCAGTTCCAATAATTTTAATCTTTCTGCAATTAACAGTTTCTCCTTTGGCTTTACTAGTTGTTGCAATGCATTCATTGTTTGTTGGTATGTTGCATTCTGAAGGGTTACTGGGAAAAGAACATTCTTTAACTTCATTATGGCTCCACAGTTAGAAAGAAATGTTGGCTTCTTTTTAACATCTTCAATGTCATTGCATTAAATTTTTGCTTCAAACTGTATCAGCCAGGCTCTAGCTTCCTCCAAGTTGTTCAAGTTTGAATGTTTTCCAGTTGTCATCCTCATCACAATGTGTTATGTTTCACTCTTATAAGACAAATGTTGAATGTTCATAACTGCAATTTACACAGCTCACTTTTCGAGAATCCCGCTGTACTGTTTCTAGTAGTGTTCTCAGTTCTTTGTGTTTTCCATCACAGCATGTCGAAATCTTTAAAAAAAATCTTCTAATGTATCATATAGAAGTATTTTTGAGGCTGAATCTGAATTTTTTATTAATTTATTCCAGAAAAATTTTGTGAAAATGTTACAGGTGTGCAAAATTTGATAATTTTTCAGAATTTTCAGCCAATCAGTAAACAGTGTGTTCACTATCTCTTCCATATCTAATGATGGAAGAGATAGTGAACACACTGTTTACTGATTGGCTGAAAATTCTGAAAAATTATCAAATTTTGCACACCTGTAGCATGGGGTGGGGTGGGGGGCATGTCAAGACATTAAAGTAGCTACAGTAAACATTAAAACATTAAAGCATTAAAACATATGCGAGCAAATTGAATATTTCAAAGCTATGAACAGACCAACAGGACTTGCTAGAAATAAGAGTCAAAACATTAAAATATACACAAGCAGAGTTAACAGTGAAAACAGTAAAAACATTAAATCATTCTCGAGCAAATTAAATATTTTAAAGTTGTGAACAAACCAACATGAGTTGCTAGAAATAACTGTCAAAACATTGCTTAAAACAGACATTTATTAGTTAAAAAATTCAAGAACGAAAGTTGCGGCCATCTTGTTACTGTTCTAAAATCTCTATATCAGTCTAGAAATGAATTCCTTCTGTTACGAAAATAAACTCCTTGTGCACACATGCACCATCATTACTTACTATGGAAACAAAGTACTTTGCAATCAGCTATGGAACACTTAGTGCTTCTTTGCTTTCGGTACTATGGAAACACAGTTCTTCACCATGGTCATGTGTAAAATACTCACTTCTGGTAGACTAAAATAAACAAATTTTGCAAATTTTAGAAGCTAATAACTTTTTAATTATGGATTTATAGGGAAAATGAATATCATTTTCATAATTAGTATACAAAATTTAATCCATATACCAAATTTGAAAATAATTGGAACAAGATTGTAGACAGTGATGAAATCTACAAAGATCCATGTTGTCCTGTAACACTCCTTTTTATGGCTGCTAGCTCTCTCATTTCTCATCATATGATTTCCATTTGGTTGCACGAGGCTTCCTTTGAGCGTTCTATACACATATCAAGACATCAGATCAGCAACCCAATGCAACTATCACAGTATACACTTCTACTAATCAGTTATTTCCAAGCTATGCTCATGGTAGTGTCTACCTTCCATGCTTTTAAGTGAATGAAACAATCACCAATTATCTAATAAAGATGGTTACGTTACAAAACTGGCAGGGTGTCAAATAAAGGCCTTATGGTATTTAGTTAGATCCCTTTGATTGTTTCTTCTCATTATATTTGTGGCTTTGCTAGAAGCCAGTTATTTAGTTATAGGTGAAACATTCATCAATAGGTACTGCTGCATATAATATCTATTGACATCCCGGTAGACTGCATAAGCAAGTGTTATCTGTCTTGGCCATGGAGACAGCATAATGTCAGTAACAAGGTACAAATTGTTAACTCTGTGAAAAGAAGGTTTACAATATCAGTCCATTGTAACATCTAGTAAATGAAACATGTAAAAATTGTCTTCTTATATTCTCTAATTATATTCCTTGCAGATAGTTGGCTTTTAAACATTACTGCAAAAGATAATGATAAGACAAGTCCATTCAATCGGGTGAACTTCCGTCTAAAAACACAAACCAGTGTCTTTCGCATAAATTCAGAGGATGGAAGTATTTTTCTCAGCAGTAAATTAAACCATGAAGATAAATCCTTTTACAATCTCACCGTTCTTGCCACTGACGGAGGAACTCCATCTAAAACAGCCACTACTGAAGTAAATGTCATTGTAGAAGACGTTAATGATGAAACACCAGAACTGATACTGGGTAAAACAAATATAGAACTTTATGAAAACATAACCGTTAATTCTTATATTACTTCAATAAAAGCTACAGACAAGGACTTGAATAGTAAGCTGATTTTCAATATTTCACAAGAGACAATTGAAATAAATGGAAAAGGAAGAGAAGTCAATAAAAATACTATCGTGGTAAGACATTTTTGGATTTTTTTGCTTGAAATAGAACTTGTTTTTCAGAATGTTTAGCAAAGTTTTTATGGCCTACTTCTCACTAATTTTTATATTTTTCAAATTCAAAACACTTGCATAGTTGGAGTGTATTTTACAGCCCAATGACAATTCTAATATTAATCACTTGACTGTGAAGGTAAAAGGTGTTAGTTGTTGTTCTTGTTATTTAGTCCCAGTTTATCTTTTATACAGAAGGTGGATGGTGTAGGGGGTGTTGGCATACTCCTGGCAGAGAAATGAGTAGATAAGGTCATAGAGGTTGTCAGGGTATGTGATAGAGTGCTTAAGCTCAGGCTAGTCCTGCAGAACAGTACAGCTACAATTATCTCCGCCTATGCCCCACATTCGGGGCTACCAAATGATCAGAAGGATCACTTTTATGATACCCTTCTACAGGCTACCTCAAAGACAAGTGGCAATGACCTCATCTTTGAGGCTAGAGACTTTAATGGGCATGTTGGGCAAGAATCTGATATCTTCACTGGGTACGCTGTAGCCATAGTATTGGCACCCGAAATAATGAGGGAACTAGGCTACTGGAGTTCTGTGATGCATGTAACTTTTTAATCTGCAGTACTAACTTCAGGAAACCAGACAGCCACCTTATAACCTATCAATCAGGGGACTTTGCTAGCCAGATTGATTTCATCCTCACCAGACAGCGGGACGCAAGGTTGCTCTTAAATACAAAGACCCTCCCAGGTGAAGAATGTACCCCCCAACGTAGGCTGGTCATTAGTGACTTTAGGATCGAGGCCAGAAGGATACAAAGAAGCAGACCAATCCAGAAAAGAAGGATTTGGAAGCTAAAGAACCCTTCACATGGTCAGAGATTTAGGGAGATCATCATCAAGAAATTTAAAGAGAGGGAGGAAGAGCTACAGACGTCGGACATAGAAGGTAACTCGAAATTTCTATGGGACAGCTTGCTGAGTGCCACAGACCAAGTCTGTGGATGGTGCAAAGTCCCTTCCACACCTAGAGTTACGTGGTGGTGGAATAGTACGGTAGACAAAGCCATTAGAGCAAAGAAACATGCCTGGAAGCCCTGGAAGGGTGGGGGTAGCA
Organism: Octopus sinensis; assembly: GCF_006345805.1. NCBI lineage: Eukaryota > Metazoa > Mollusca > Cephalopoda > Octopoda > Octopodidae > Octopus > Octopus sinensis. Next base: position 86,904,055 of record NC_042998.1, read on the forward strand.
TGGAACTGTACCAGGTAGCCAAAAGGGAGGCCAGGCGGTATACATAGCCAGGGCAAAGTGGAAAAGAAGTTTGCCAATGTCCAGCGACGTGAGGACCAAAGAACTGAGGTATTTCGGATTGTTAAACAGTGTATGAGAGAAAATTGTGATGTCACAGGAGAGAAATGCGTCCGCATGGATGATGGTGCACTTACTTTTAATGTTTTATGAAAGACTGCTGAATGTGGAGAATGAATGGGAGGAGAAGAGCCTGCCTAATGTTGACCCAGTAGAGGGACCAGCTATCCCAATAGACAGCTCCCTAGTAGATAAAGCAATTAAGGGTATGAAACCAGGAAAAGCCCCCGGTCCATCAGGAATCACTGCTGAGATGCTTAAAACAGCTGGTTATGTGGGCTATGGCCTAGACACCCGCATTGTAAACCAGGTAGTTCATAATGGAATTATACCCAATGACTGGCATAGCAGCACCATAGTCAGTTGCTACAAGGGTAAAGGGGGTGCTCTAGATAGAAATAACTACAGGGGTATCAAACTGCTGGATCAGGTGATGAAGTTCACGGAGAGGGTCATAGCCCATCTCATTAGGGAGAGAGTATGCTTAGATGAGATGCGGTTCGGTTTTGTGCCGGGTAGAAGCACTACTGATGCCATATTCCTGGTTCGACAACTGCAGAAGAAATACCTAGCTAAAGATAAACTCCTGTACTTCGCTTTTGTGGACTTGGAGAAAGTCTTTGACAGGGTCCCCCAATCCATTATCTGGTGGGCGATGCGGAAACTGGAGATTGACGAATGGTTAATAAGGGCTGTACAGGGTCTATACAGAGGGGCCGTTAGTAAGGTTAGGATTGGCAATGAGTATAGTGAAGAATTCTGGGTAGAAGTAGGGGTCCGCCAAGGTTCAGCCCTCAGTCCCCTTTTATTCATCATAGTCCTCCAGGCAATAACAATTGAATTCAAGATGGGTTGCCCCTGGGAGCTCCTCTATGCTGATGACCTGGCCCTCATAGCAGAATCACTACCGGAACTAGAAAAGAAATTTCGGGTGTAGAAGCAAGGTTTAGAATCAAAGGGCCTTAGAGTAAATGTAGCAAAGACCAAAGTTATAGTAAGCAGAAAGGCGAACTCAGCACACACACCCTCGGGCAGGTGGCCCTGCTCGATCTGTAGGAAAGGTGTAGGTAGAAACTCCATAAGATGCACCCAGTGTAAGCTATGGACACATAAGAGGTGCAGCAACATCAAAGGAAAATTAACACACAAGATAGCTTTCATGTGCGGCTGATGCACAGGGGCAATTAGACACCACAGATACTTAGAAAACAGATTCCATCACACTCCAGGGGGAGAAACTAGAAGTAGTTGATAGCTTCTGCTATCTAGGTGACTAAGTTAGTAGTGGAGGTAGATGCTTAGAGAGTGTCACCACTAGAAAAAGAATAGCCTGGGCAAAGTTTAGAAAGCTTCTACCCCTACTGGTGACAAAGGGTCTCTCACTCAGAGTGAAAGGTATATTGTACAACGCATGTGTGTGAGCTGCCATGCTTCATGGCAGTGAAACATGGGCTGTGGCTGCAGAGGACATGCGTAGGCTTAAAAGAAATGAAGCTAGCATGATCTGCTGGATGTGTAATGTCAGTGTGTATACATGACAGAGTGTAAGCGCCCTGAGAGAAATGTTGGACATAAGAAGCATCAGATCTGGCGTGTAAGAGAGACGTTTGCGCTGGTATGGTCATGTACTACGGATGGATGAGGAGAGTTGTGTGAAGAAGTGCCACTCCCAAACAGTTGAAGGAATCCGGTGTAGAGGTAGACCCAGGAAGAAATGGGATGAAGTGGTCAAGCATGACCATCGAACATTGGGCCCCACAGAGGCAATAACGAAAGACCGAGATCTCTGGAGATATGCTATGACTGCGAAGATCTGACAAATAACGTGAGTTCATGACTGTTTCCTCCACCAGCTTCACATAACAACCCCAGCCCATCCAAAGTACCTTGGATCGCAGGACGGCCTGCTGCGCTTACCTTGGATCGCAGAGTGACCTGCTGTATTTGAGGAGACCTATTGAGTTAAGTACATCAACATCAAAATAAATATCAAATGGAAATTGTAGTTGTGATACCCATGCCGGTGGCACATAAAAAGCACCATCCGAACGTGGCCGATGCCAGCTCCGCTTTGACCGGCTTCCCTGCCGGTAGCATGTAAAAAGCACCAACTGTTTCTACCACGTCAAGTGACCAAGAATCTGTTGTTGGCCAGTTTTTTTTTTCAAGAGGCCAAATTTAGTAGAGTTGTGTTTAAAAGCCTTAACAGAAGTTAGTAAACAATCTAGAATTTAATTCCTTCTCAGATTAGGTATTATTGGCTCAGTTAATTGGTTTAAAATCCATTTTCCAATTTTTGCATGAACCAGATGGAATTCATTGTGGTAGATTTTCTGCAGCTGGATGCTCTTTTCAGTGCTATCCATCATCTGTTCCAAGCAAGGTAATACTTTCCTATGGCCAGTTACGTTTCCATGGAAGATTGAAGAATATGTTCATTTACATCCATCACGAGATGTCAAGGCCATTGGATACACACAGACACAGTCACACACACACAAACACATTCTCACACGCAAACATACACACACACACATGCATGACAAGCTTCTTTCAGTTCTTGTCTACCAACTTCACCCATAATTATTTCGGAGTTAAAAAAAATCCTGGCATCATATTCATAGAAACCAAAAGAAAATGCTAATCATAATCATGCAATCCATTTCAGCCATATTTTGAGATTGATCACAATACGGGAAATATTACTCTAAAGGAAAAACTAGACAGAGAAACATTTGAGCGTATCATACTAAAAGTTGAAGTATCAGATCAGAATACTGTTGTGGGAGTTGGAACAGCAACAGGTAAGGAAATATATCTCTTATGCGAATGTTCTTTATTATAATAAACTTCTTATTGTTATTCATACACTTAACTTGGTAAACACCCACAAAGTTATCAACCACCTCACCAACAACAACACTGAACACCTTTTTGATCTCCATGTGTCTAACACACATGGACATGCCTACAAAGTCAGAAAACAACACAGCTCCCATGACTTTCGGAAACATTTTTTCACGCTCAGAGTTGCTGAAGCATGGAATAAACTGCCTGCGTCAGTTGTTGACTGCCATGACACTGCATCCTTTAAGGCCCTCATGCTTTCCGAAATCCGCCGAAACTACACCTGATTATATATACACTTTAGATGAGTTGTAGTGCACCTGAGCACTGTACACAATTATTATTATTATTATTATTATTATTATTATTATTATTATTTCGCCTGTAGCTATGTTCTGTGTTCAAATTCCACTGTGGTCAACTTTACCAGTCATCCTTTCAGGGTCAATAAATTAAGTACCAGTTAAGTACTGGGATATTGTTAAGAATAAATTTTTAAAAACATGACTTATCGGCCGGCGAATTACTGTTGATTAAACCGAAATAAGAGTACTTTAACATTTATACTAAAAGTCACGTGATAAATATGGCGTCCATTACCCAGAGATAAATACATATTAAATTTACTTTAATAATAACGAAATTATCGAAAAAAGGTCTACCTAAAGTAAATTATTTATTGAAAATTTAAAATACTTAAAACTTTTAAATCTACAAAAATTATAACTATAACACGTACGAAATTTATGTATTACGTAAATAATGCTATAAAACATTGTAACAATACACATATTATCGTTGAATTCTTTATTAGTAAAAAGGTAATTATTTATTCCAATTATATATAATAATGTAATGTCTACAGTGTATTCTAAGCTAATTATATGTATTTAACACTACTAATCATAACTATAAATGGGTAACTTTACATGGATTTTAATAAATCAATACATCATCTAAACTTATCATATAAATAATTTAATTTATGCCTACATTTAATATTACGTTTATCTTGGCAGTTAATTAAATTTCTATCAGCTAATAATATCTCTGGGAGTAAAATCATTCTCCCGTTCTAATGAACTTGGATATGGTTTTATTATATGATTTTATATAGTCCTAATTCAGCCATGAAATGCGCGTAGTCAATGTACAAGTACTTACTTTTATTCATTATATTATTGTATTAATTTTTATTGTTCAATTTATACTATTTTTGATTTTAGATTAATATTTTTGTGATGAATATTTCTTTGTATGGTATTCGCTGTGATTTTAAAAGTATTTGCTCTTAAATATTATATGATTGTAATAATCTTACTGTTCAATAGTATATATTATTAACATTTTAGATTAGTATTTTGTATGGTATATGTCTCACAACATGGTTTTGGACGCGCTCTTCATTCACTGAGTTGTGGAATGGTGATTCGTCTCTAAATTAGTTATATACATATATTACATATTATATATTACGAAGTTCAGTCTAATATTATTATACTGAATTTTACCTGTAAGGTTGGAATAATAATTTATTCCCTAATATTATATATATATATATAGATAGATAGATATACGGGTGTGTGTGATTGTGTATAGAAGAATATATTAATAAAAGGAATTCCAACCTTGTCTGATTTTCACATTTTATTTACAATCTCATAATGATATAAGATAATATAATATAATAGAATGTTAAATGTTCATTCTGATTGAACTAGTACTTTCATGCATTAAATTCTGCAATCTTCATGTTCATGAAGTAGTGGTGACAGTCATGCTTCACAATTTTTGACTGTAGCGAGATGATTGAATCTGTGCCTTAAATACAGCTGTGTGGGCTCCAGATTGCTAGGTTTTGCAAACTGTATTCTGACCAATCAGTGTGTAGTATCACTCAATTACTTAAGCTGATTGGTTTAGGCGTCACGCTTTGTTGGACATGTCAAGAGTCCTGTATCTTAACCCTGGCCAAGGCAGTAATTGTTGGGCTATTTTTAGAAATGTTGTAAATATATATATATATATATATATTAATTACCCGAATAAATATACAAAATTGTAATAACAAAATAACGTTATATATTGACTTGGAAATGTTTATACATACTAATTTTCTAAACCAATATTATCTAAAATCAATGGTAAAGTCAAATATTTAGGGTATGTTTACAGTTACTCTGTAACTTATTGCAAAAACTAGCGGTTTCTCATCATCTTTTTCTGTCCCACTGTCTCTTTCTCCTTGATCAAATAAAAATGTTCCTGCAGCACCTGTTTTAAATTTCAAAAATAAGCATATAATTTCAACACTTGTCTTTTCATTTTAAAGCTCGTAGTATGCAGTACTTGTTAAAATGAGCATACATTACTCAAGCTAGGGATAAATTCGTATCATCATCCTCCTCCTTCTCGTCATCATCATCGTTTAACGTCCGCTTTCCATGCTAGCGTGGGTTGGACGGTTTATATATATATATATATATTTTAATGAATTACCACTTTTGTTTATTTTACCATCACATATGTATCAATTATTTTCGCATCCTAACTGATGCATCTATCTATACTCACATTCCGAAGAGATTTACTTAAACCAGAAAATTGAAGTGATCATAAATGCTACCTTCATCTCTGCTTCTTCCTTCTTTGTTATCTAATTAAATTAAAGGCATACCAGCAAAAACCACGAGTTTCCCATTGTTATTATATCCATTTTCTTCTCATATATATACATTATTTAAAAGCAGCAGAAATTCAACAAAACCTGTTACTCGGAGTTTCACGTTCCTGTTCGTAGTCTTTTTTCCACCTTGTTTCACATTTATGTGTTTACTCCGGTATATATATATATATATATAGGTGAGAGAGTTGGTATGTGAAAGAACGTGGTTGGATGTATAAAAGACAAAAAATAGTGAAAAAACTACAGAAGGCTTGTGTTACATGGTTAAAGAATATATTTAAACCGTCATGTTAGAAAAATGTTATAAAATTTTGCGTATACCAACATAGTTTTTGGAGAAATAACCGATTTCGTAATTTCTTTTCAAATTTCTCAAATTTCTTTACCTATATCGTGTCATGTCTTCGCTAGAAATGCTCAAAGCAACTACTACCACAATTTATTATCTTTCCATTCTATCAATGTGCCAATTGAAAAATATAAGCCAAAACTTAACCATTTCTAACATTTTTAAATAAGGAAATTCCCCTCATTGAAAAATATAAAGCAAAACCTAACCACCTGTAACATTCTATTCCTTCTAAACCAGATCATGTTAAATTAGTCATTCCCAACATGTTTGATTGTCTCCCTTATACCGGAAAAAATCCCTGAACTCCATATTTCACAACATAGCAAAGACATGACACAATATAGGTTAAAAAATTTGAGAAATTTGAAAAGAAAATACAAAACAGGTTATTTCTCCAAAACCTATGTTACTATACGCAAAATTTTATAACATTTTTCTAAGATAACGATTTAAATATATTCTTTAACCATATAACACAAGCCTTCTGTAGTTTTTTACTCTTTTTAGTCTTTAATATATATATTCGTTTGTGTATGCCTGTGTTTATCCCCTATCCATCACTTGACAACCAATGTTAATGTGTTTGCGTCTCTGTAACATAGCAGTTCAGTAAAATGGACTGGTAGTATAAGTACCAAGCTTACAAAGAATAAGTCTTGGGGTCTAGCATGGTCAAATGATTGAAACAAGTAAAAGAATTTTTTCAATAATTTTTTTGCTTCATATTTACAGTTATAAAATAGAGCATAAAATATAGTAGGAATATTTGATAAACTTTAAATCCTTTAATGAATTAATTATACAATGAACTATTGGAAAAAATGATAATTTCTAAATTAATCGCAAAGTACTCTCTTTTTCTTTCCTCAGGATTTTTGACAATTACAATCAAGGATATAAATGATTGTTACCCAGTTTTTAGAGAAAATTTTACATTACTAAATTTGGTTGAAAACTATCCTGTCGGAAGCATTATTGCAACACTTACAGCCACTGATGATGACAAAAATGACTTTGTAACATATAAAATTCTCGACAGTTCTAACAAGTTTGGCATTAACGATAAAACTGGTACATATCTATTTTCTTTTACTCTATTTTAACTACTTTTTTCTAGTTTCAAGGTAATTAGTGTGTTGTACTTTATGAAATTTTAATAACCGTTAATGTTAATATGGTCTTACTACGTAAATTTACATCTCTGCAATACCTTAAATGGACTTTTGAATAGTAACGCTTGAGACATTTGATAAATCTCTCTCTCTTTCTTTCTCTCTCTCTCTTTCTCTCTCTCTCTCTCTCTCTCTCTCTCTCTCTCTCTCTCTCTCTCTCTCTCTCTCTCTCTCTCTCTCTGAATATGATACTAGTCAACCATCTACAAGGTTCAAATGAGGTCTACAATAGAATATTGCTCCCACATGAGACAGCGATACTGCTATGCATACTCATATACTGGATTGCTTCCAGAGAAAGCTGTTTGACACTCCAGCTTTTGGACCTCAAACATACTGATCTGCTACCTGTCTTTTCTCTTGCTACTGTAATGGTCTCTGCTTCATGGAGCTGGCTAGCCTTGTACAACCTCTATTCTAAAGCAACCCCCCTGCTTCATGTCTCTCTCCATCTCTTACCACTCTTGATGCATCCAACATCCCTTTCTTCACTCTCTGGAATCTTCTTGTTTCTTGTCTTTCCTGCAATGCTGACCTTCAATGGATCATTAATGGCATTAATCTCACCAGTCTTGTGGGGTTTTTCAAGGGTGAAATTCTCTGCGCCAGCAAATTCTTTGTCCCAGCAAATAAAATGGTAAATCCAATTATTAGATAACCTGGTATCTATTTCCAATAGCTAAATAAAAGAAGCAACAAGGAATAAAACGTTCTCCTTGATTACACAATGAAATGTCTTTTGTGGTTTGTCCCACTGATCATTGAAAGCTAGTGTATCAACTGTTTGCTTTGGTTTGTTCTGTTCAGGAACATACATAGACTGATGCTATAGTAATGAAGCTAAAGCACGCAGAATGAAGCCACTTGGCACAGATTGACCATAAACTCTGCTGTGCATGCAGTTTTAACTTCAAGCTCACTTCTGCTGTTTACAGAAGTGCTTGAAAGGAAGGTGTGTAATGTGTGATCGTTGTATTGACCATGTCTGTGAAAGTTGAGCAGAGAATTTGCATCAAATTTTGTCAAAAGCTTGGTGATACCTGCTCAGAGGCCTACACAATTTTTCAAAACCTTTTCATTATTCATAACATAATCAAGATCTTGTGCAACTGAAACCCAAGTGTCCTTTGGTCAGCTGAAAGTAGTTTTGGTACAAACCTGGCAGACATGCATTTCATACCCAAATCTTCAGTGATAATGGACTGAACTGAACTGTAACTAATCTGCACATCCTCTAATAACTCATGGATGGTGATTTGATGATTTCTCCTCACAGCTGTATACACATCTGCGATGTTTTTTTCACTTCTATTGGTTGTAGGTCTCCCAGAATGTCAATATTGACATTTTTTTGGCCATCTAGGAAATGTTGGAATCACACATAGACGTGCATGTAGCTCATAACCTCCTCTCCATACACTTTCTGCAACTTTACATAGGTCTCTGAGCAGGTATCACCATGACAACTTTCTCTGTCATGGTTAATGCAATGATTACATGCTACACACCTTCCTTCCAAGCACTGCTGTAAAAAGCAGAAGTGATCTAGAACATTAAAACTTAGTACATATGCACAGCAGAGTTGAAAGCCGATCTTTACTAAGTGGCTTCACTCTGTGTGCTCTAGCTTTGTTACTATGGCAACAGTCCAAATACTTATTGATCAGACCTCACATATCTCAAGGTTGAAGATAGGGGAAGAATTTACTTGAAGGGGACCACTGGTGTTGTTTAACTTCAGATCATCTTTAAATTGAGCAGACCAATGATTAAAGGCATTCCAGCAATGACCATCTTCTCTTTCTCCTGAGCATTGGTATGCATTATATAACATGTCCAGGTTTTCAAGACTACAGATTATGATTTGAAGGAGATTTGACTTTTATATTTAGCAAATTGAATTATTATTTAGAGGTTACTTCATTGCTTCAAGGAACCATATGAAGAAATAAGTACTTCTATTCAGTATGACTGTTGGCTTGGTTAACATTTGTAATTAACTACTCAGAAAATTAAAGTATTTTATTTTTGTCTATAAAATGGCATTTTTATCTATTGTAAATTTTTTCAATTTTCAGGTGAAATTTCATTAAAAACAGAGCTGGATCGTGAAGAAAATCCAAACATCACATTTAATGTAGTGGCCAGTGATTCCTTGTTACCAACATTATCTTCCACGGCAACAGTTTTTGTTGTTGTTGAAGATTTTAATGATAATGCCCCAGAATTTCAGAACCTTGTATCTATATTACCTGTACCAGAAGACACTTCTGTAAATACCACAATTACTACAATAACAACTACTGATAAAGATATAGGAATACATGCGAATGTTAGTTATACTCTGACAGTTTCTGGTGGAAATTCTCCTTTTAAAATTGATAAAATAACTGTAAGTGTTAAATAATTTCTTGTATTAAGTTGTTAATTCTTTTCCCTTTTCAAAACACTTCATAAAATTTGACAGAAATAATCATTGGTTGAGTGGCTCAAAATGATGAAAATTTGGTTTGATTGTCTCCAAAGATACATAAATAAATACATAGATATGCAACTTTGTGTGTGTGTGTGTGTGTGTATGTGTGTGCGTGCATGCATGTGTGTATGTGTGTGCATGCATGTGCGCAGTGATGGATTTGAGAGTTTTGGCTATTTACAAGTTGATTTCTTAATCTCACCAGTTATGAAATACCTATAATGGTGATACTTAAAAGACAAAAAAATTTTTTTTTAAATTAAACTTTCAGATTTCCTAATAAGCAAGTCGCCATATTATTCATATCCCTCAATAAACTACAGTTCATTTGATTCACCTGCCATCATTGCAAAACATTCAAAACACTTCTCAAATTCTGTGCAATCTCTTCGGTCAAACTCCAGTGTTTGACCAGAGCAACAAAAAAAAAAAAATAGTGCAATAGGTGTAAAACAACATGTAGTAAACAAATATGAAAAAAAAATGTGTACTGGAGAACGGCGGGGGTGGGGGGCTCGGAAAATTCACATTGGGAATGTTCTAAGTCCTCTCACCACTTCCCCATTTGTCAGCAAAATTTTTTTCTTCATATTCATTTACTACACATTATTTTACACCTAGTACACTATTTTGTTTTTCAATTTTTGTGACGGGGTGGGTGGGTAGGGTGCAGACACGGATAATTCACACAATCCAGTAACCCCACTTTGACACCCGGTCACAAAAATGAAAAAATAGTGTAATAGGTGTAAAACAACATGTAGTAAAGGAATATGAAAAAAAAATGTGTGCTGGCAAAAGGAGAGCAGGAGGAGGACTCAGAAAATTCACACGATCAATCTCACAGGATCCGAAAACTCAACGTTAATACCTGGTCACAAAGATTAAAAATAAAAACTTGTGTACTAGGTGTAAAATAGTGTGTAGTAAATGAATATGAAGGAAACAAATTTTGTTGACAAACGGGGGAAGTGTTGAGAGGACTCGGAACATTCCCGATGTGAATTTTCTAAGTTGTCTCCCCCACCTCCCGTTTGCCAGCATGCTTTATTTTTTCATGTTCATTTACTACATGTTGTTATACACATATTACACTATTTTTTTTTTCACTTTTGTGACCATTTTTTTTTCATATTCCTTTGATTTTATTTTTCAACTTGTATTTTAGCATTTCACTGTAAAACTATTGAAATGGAATTTTTGTTTTTGGACATGCTGATTCTTCCGTGAAAAATTGGAGAAGAATCTTCATTTTATGTAATTAAAAAAAATTTTAATTCCAATCCACTCTAAAATAACTTTCAAATTTTTTTTGCCAACTGATATTTTACTGTTCTTGTGAAAATTATTTGTGAAAAAATTCATCTGCGTGCAGGGTATGCATCGCCCCCTCCAATGCCTTTTTATTTTCATTACTAATTCTTTTCAAAATAAACTGTAGTTTTGAAAATTTCTGTGAATACAAAATTTCCTTAATTAATATCATTTTGTTTCTATTTCAGGGAGAAATAGTGGTAATTTCAGAACTTGACAGAGAGGCTGTGGATAAGTACACTGTTATTATTACTGCTCAAGATAACTATGACTATAAAAATAATTTTCAAAAACCTGGATGGAAAGAAAATACAACTACAATCTTAATCAATGTAACTGATGTTAATGACAATCCTCCAGTATTTAAGTCTGATAAATATTCTGAAAATGTACAAGAAAGCATATCAACAGGAATTATCTTGACTGTTGCAACCACTGATGAAGATATTGGAGAAAATGGTAAAGTTCAGTACTCACTACAAGGAAAGGAATCTGTGTTATTTAAAATGGATCCAGGTACAGGTGTTCTGAGTATTGCTTCAGATTTAACAAATAAAATAGGAGTCAAGTGTTTCAATGTTACTGCAAAAGACCAAGGAAATCCACCATTAAGTTCAACTACATCTATTTGTATTAATATTACTGACATTAACAACAACAATCCAAAATTTGAAAAGCCAAATGATACAATCACTATACCAGAGGTAAGTTTGTTTTTAATTTTATTGATTGTTGTAAAGTATAATCTGCTATCATGTGCCTGTGCAGCATTTTTGTAAATAATATAAATGTTGACATGTAGTTCCATATGTCTGGTCAGGTGATCACACTGAATCATTACATCCCCCAAGATTTTTTAATTTTCATTCTCAGTGACTTCTTCTAGGGTTTTCTCATACCACGTCTTTGTTCTTTGTAGGCTGTGATTTCTACAGAGCCCATAATGGATCATTCTTCCCACATTGTCATGCCATCATTTGTATTCACATTGTGCCAATTTTGAGCATTCACTAACAATGTACCACTGTTTCACCCATCTCACCACACATTCTGTATTTGTTGCTTTCGGGAGTGTTGTCTATTCTGCATTTCATATACTTGGTCCTTAATGTTTGTTCTTGATCTATTATTATTATTATTCTTTCATAACACAGTGTAGGCAAAAATGCACTGGAGTCTTTAGTCATCTGTCAAGTCACAAGGACCTCAGACCGATAATACAAACCTTAAGATGTGTGCTGTACTCAATAAGGCTGCTTTTTGCAAGACATCAATCTTGCATGGGATTTCCAGTTGCCTTAAGAAGTTTTGACTTTTAATGGGATTGAGCCCAATGCTCCAATCACCACTGGTATCACTTTTACATTATCCTCTCGTTCCATACAGTTTTGTCATATCCACTTTCAATTTGGAGTATTTGGTGATTTTTTGCAACATCTTTACTCACAACATTCATGTCATTTGGTATGGCTACATCAATGATCTGACAATATTTGTCTCTCTTATTCAATATGACAATATCCAGCTGACGGTGTTCGATTACATGATCCATCTGAAAATCATAGTACCAGTGTATCATTACTTTTCCATCCTCCTGCATAACTTTACTTGATACATGCTCACACCAGTTCTCTGTTACTTCATATTGGTATTTACAGCATAGGAGCCAATGAAGATACATGCACACTTTATCATGGTGGCACTTGTATTCTTTTTGTGCAAGGCTCTCACATCCACTTACCAAGTGGGTCATGTTTTCCACACTCATTCCACAGAATCTACATTTCTGGGTGTCAGAAGTTTTATAGATGTTATACTTCATTGAATTGGTAGCGAGAGCCTTATCTTATGCAGTAGTGATCAGGCTTTCAGTGGTATGCTTCAAATCACCTCACTCAAGCCATGCTCACGATGCTGTATTATCCTTATCATCTTGTGTATTCCTTTCAAATTGTCCATGCATTCTCATTTCAAGAAGGTCTTCTTTTCTCTTCTCAGCTCTTTGCTTAAATTCATCTTTGCCCATCATTCATTGAATTTACACCCATATCTTTCATGGTATATTGCAGCAGGTCTTCATCACTATTTATGATATACTCAGCCAGTATTTTTCTTTTACTCCTTATACAATTTGGTTGGCACTCCGTCGGTTACGATGACAAGGGTTCCATTTGATCTGATCAACAGAACAGCCTGCTTGTGAAATTAACGTGCAAGTGGCTGAGCACTCCACAGACACGTGTACCCTTTATGTAGTTCTCAGGGAGATTCAGCATGTCAGTGTGAGACAAGGCTGGCCCTTCAAAATACAGGTACAACAGAAACAGAATGAAAGAGTGAGAGAAAGTTGTGGTGAAAGAGTACAGCAGGGTTCACCACCAACCCCTGCCGGAGCCTTGTGGAACTTTAAGTGTTTCTGCTCAATAAACACTCACAATGCCTGGTCTGGGAATTGAAACCACGACTGAGAGTCTGCTACCCTAACCACTGGGCCATTGCGCCTCCAACCTTATACAATGGGCTATACTAATTAGTCCTCTGCCACCACTCTTTCTTTTCATATACAGTCTGTTTTCATTTACTTCAGGGTGTAGCGCCCCATGCAGCGTCATCAACTTTCTCGACCTTCTATCCAGTGTTGATATTTCCTCCATAGTCCATTTGAGGATAGATGCACTATATCTGACCACTGCAACTGCCCATATATTCATTGCAGTAATCAAATTTTTGGCATTCAGGTTGGATTTCAAAACCATCTTCACCCATTTTTGATACACCTCACTGACCTTGACTTTCATTTCTCTTTGTAGAATGTCTAAATTCCTAAACACCCATATCCACTACCATCAGGTTCACCCATGGTTTCTTCTTATGTTTATCACAATCCTCTGCAGGCTGCTTTTTTCCCTCTTTCATACTAAGTACTGAGCCTTTGGTGATCCTAAATTCCATACTGATGTTTATTAATATTATTATTATTATTATTATTATTATTATTATTATTATTATTATTATCATTATTATTATTATTATTATTATTATTATTATTATTATTATTATTATCTTTTCTTCTTCTTTCAAATTTGCTTCCATTTCTTGCCGAGTGTCTTCCCGACTCCTAGGGCAAAGAAACTCATAGTATACATTGGGAGGCCATTAAACTAAACTCACTAGTTCGTTAATTTTTTTAAATTTTTAAATTTTTTTTTTAAAGTTAAATTAAAATACATGGGTAGTAATAGTTCTCACATCGATAATGCTCTTCTCAATATGTGTGATGTACCAGTTAAGACAATCTTTTGCACTTCTTGCAGGGATGGTAAGCCAGGGATCATTCTCATATAATTTTCGGTTCCCTTCTTGATCATTCCTAGTGCTCCTACGATCACTGGTATTGTAACTGCCTTGAGATGCCACATTTTCTCAACTTCAATGAGCAGGTCTTTATATTTTCTGAGCTTGTCAAACTCTTTCGCCGAGATATTATGATCACAGGGGATGCTCATGTCGATCAATAAGCAAACTTTATTGTTTTGGTCTTTCACAACAATATCCGGTTTATTGGCTTTGATGGTTTGGTTTGTATGTACTGGAAAGTCCCACAGAATCGTTACATTTTCTCCTTCAGTTACAGCTTCAGTGTGGTGATTATACCACTTGTCGGCAGTTTTGATATTGTAATGCTGACTTATTAGCCAGTGTAGATATTGGCCAACTCTGTCATGTCTTAATTATACTCCACTGGTGCTAAGAATTTACATCCAGAGATTAGGTGGTCCACTGTTTCAATCATGTCGTTGCAGAATCGGCATTTTGGGTCTGCTCCATTTTTCATCACATTGGGCTGGTAGTTCCGAGTTAATAGGCTTTGATCTAGAGCAGCCAGGATGAAACCTTCGCTCTCTGCTTTTAGCCCTGAGCTCCGTCGCCACTGATGGGTTTGCTTCTGGTCAACATCAGCTTGTTTGCTACGGGCCACATATTTGCCGTGCAGAGGTTTCTCCTCCCACCTATCAGCCAATTGCTCGTGCGCTTTTTTCATTGCCATCATTTTCACCTTCTTTGCAACAATAGTTGCCGTACTTCCCTCGGGTTGTTCAGTTTGGGTATCCTGCACGAGATCAATAGCAAATTTTTTGCTTTCCTTTATGATAGAATGAAGCTTCTTTCGTCTCTCGTGATTTTCCATGAGCTTTAGCATCCAGTCATTTGTTATTTCAAGATATTTGGCCAGTCCAATTGTGGTTGTTTTATAAGCTAGTTCAAATTGGATCAGGCCTCGACCTCCTTGGGCTCTGGGGAGGTAAAGGCGATCTACGTCTGCCTTTGGGTGGTGCATCCTATTACAACTCAGCAGCTTGCGTATTTTCCTATCTATATTGTTTACTTCACTCATATTCCAGTTCAACACATTGTAGCTATAAGTAACAACTGGAACTGCTAAGGAATTTATAGCTAACACTTGTTACATGCATTTAGTTCAGATTTCAGGACTGCACGGACTCTCCTATAACATTCCTTCCTGATCTTCTCTTTCATGCTTGCATGCTGAATACCAGAGCCTTCATTTATCTCTAAATATTTGTATGTTTGTTCTTGCTCAAGCTCTCTTATGACTGTGTCAACATCTAGCACGACTGAATTTGTGGTCTTCACTTTCCCTTTCTGGAAAGTGGCCTTGGCACACTTCTCAAGCCCAAACTCCATCCTGATGTCATCGCTGAATGCTTTCACAGTATGCAATAGGACTTCAAGCTCATTATTGTCTTTACCATAGAGTTTTAAGTCATCCATATAAAATAGATGGCTTATTGTTTTATTGGCAATTTTATACCCATACCCTGTTCTGTTTAATTCACTTGTAAGGGGTATTAGGGCTATGCAGAATATTAGAGGTGAAAGTGAGTCACCTTGAAAAATTCCACAGTTGATGTTTATATTCTCTGAGGCAAGTACTCCATTAGAGTGGTATAGTTGGAGATTCGTATTCCACAATGACATATTGTGCTTCAGGAAGCTTGAAATCACAGGGGAAATTTTGAAGGTGTCCAGCGATCTCAAGATCCATGGATGCGGTATACTGTTGAAGGCCTTTTTATAGTCAATCCATGCAGAGCTGAGATTTCTGCACTTGTTGTGACAGTTCTCAAGGATCATACGATTAATTAGCAGTTGATCTTTGCATCCGTATGAGCCTCGGCGGCACCCTTTTTGTTCAATAGGGAAAATATCGTTCTTCTCCATGAATGCATATGTTTTCTCCGCCAGGATAGATGTTAGGATTTTATACGTGGTGGATAGACAGGTTATAGGCCGATAGTTTTTTGGAAGGTTGGTTTCATTATTCTTTGGGAGTAGGTAAGTAATACCACTTGCTAACCATTCAGGTGTTTTCTTTGGGTCTCTCATAATTCCATTGACCAGCTGAACTAGCTTACCGTGTGCGCATGGGAGCGATGCGAGCCAGAAATTCGGCACCCTATCTTTACCGGGAGATTTCTAATTATGGGCCTTTGTGAGTGCCTTTCTTAGGTCTGCTATTGTGATGTCTTCCCATGCTTGTTGTTGTAAATTTTGGTAGGATCCTTCTGTTTGTATAATCCAGTCTGCATTTATGTTGTACGTCTTGTCACTCCAAATCCTTTTCCAAAAGTTTTGAACTTCTTCCATGGGAGGGGGGTCTTTAACGGTTACTTTCTCCTTCCCTATTTCTCTGTAGAATTTTTTGGCATTGGATGTGAACAGCTTATTTTGCTTGTAAAACTTGTTTCTCTTCTCAAATCTTCGTATACTTTGGGCTTTTGCTTGGACTTTTTGTTTCAGCGTTTCTTTTATTGATACCAGTTCTTCTCTTGGTGAGGATCCAAATTTTCTCTTCATCTTTCTTCCTGTTCTGGATCTTACATCATTTCCACATATTAGTTCATTTAATATTGATATTTCCCCTCTCATAAATTCAATCTCTTTTTCAATTTTACTTCTCCAGGTTTGATTTCTTCCCAGGTTTGGTTTTCTTTGTTTTTTCGGGGGCATACAGCTGGTTTCAATTGCCCTAGCAGAAGCATAAATAATTTCATTTAACTCAGTAAAATCAGGTTTTAATTCTTGTATTATTTCATTTGTTACATAGTTGCCAATTTTGATTTGTTTTTTATTTTGGTTTGTATTTGAGAGTTTATGAAGTGGTTCTCTATCATTCATACTTGTATGTCTTACAACTTCAAGCGTATTCAGGATTTTCTGCCTCATTTCTGCCATAGACTCTCTGTGTTCTTCAGCAAATGCGAGATCTTCAGTTACTGTTGTTTTATCATTTTCCTGGTTATCTTTAACAGGTTCAATAGAATTTCTTGTATCTTCAGGCCTTTGTGTACTTTGGTCAGATGGCAGTCTTTCAATTAAGCCTCGTGTTGGGCTATTCTGTTCATCTGATTCTTCATTTCCTTTGTGTCTTATATTTATGTCATTTTCTGTTGCGTGCTTGATCGCGCTTATTTCACTGTCTGTGAGTCTGTTATTTCTAAGGATATCCCTCCTCACATTTGCCAATTTGTTCTCGTCCAAATAGGGCCTACTGTCTTGATTCCATGTTCTCCATATACTGTAAGAGTTTGCGGTGTGTCTCTCTTGAGATGGCCTACCTAATGCATTGTAATAAGTGTATATTACTTCTTTATACTCTTTTCAGGTCCATTTGTTCCGCTTACATTTTTCTTTCTGTGGTGGTTGTGGTGGTGAACTTGGAGGGCTCGAGTTGGGGGATTTCCCGTTCAAGTGACCATCCATGTCCATATTCGGAGAACAGTTTGTGCCAGTTGATGACTTTTCGATCCCAGGCTGGCTCTTCCCTGGGGACGCGCTTCCAGATTAACCATAGGACAAGCGATTTGGTATACTGATTTAGTTTTCCTTTTAGTTTCCAAAAACATTTTGGTGCTACGATAATGTTATCATTTTTGAGCTTTGAGTGGCTCGTGGGGAGACGGCCATCATTGCCGTTACAATTATAATCATACCATTATAGCAGCTGTAGCCGGCTTATTATTAATATTATCATCACCATTATTATCACTATTATTATTATCAAAACTATTACTATCATTATTATCATCATCACCATCACCATCATCATCATCATCATCATCAATGATATTGTTTTATGTATAGTCACAGCAATATCTTATTATTGTTATTTTTGTTTTTATCATTATCACCATCACAGTATGTTGGCAGCGGGTTGAGTTGTGTGTCTGTCTGTCTCATTGGCTGGCTGGCTGTCTTCAACGCCAGAATTCTTGCCTGGCAGATGATACATTCATATTTGGTTAACATCTAAAGAGCGGAGGTGAGGTTTGTGTTGGCTGAACTGTGTGTGTGTGTGTGTGTGTGTGTGTACGTGTGTGTAGATAGATAGATAGATTATCAGCACTATTACTATCATTATTATCATCATCACCATCAGCACCATCATCATCAGTGATATTGTTTTATGTGTAGTGACAGCAGTATCTTATTATTATTTTTGTTTTTATCATTATCACCATCACCACCACTACTACCATTGTTTGGGGCAGTGATTGGTGAAGAGGTCATGCTCTATGGGTCTATAAATAGATTCAGCGGATGGTGGAGAGACAGCCCAAGAGACAAAGGACATTAATGGTCAGGAGAGGTCAAACTTTTCTATTTTTTTTTCTTTTTGAAGAGCAGTTCAGCCTGTTATATTTGTAATTAATGGTAGGAAGAGAGAAAGAGACTATGTATATATATACCCACACACACATGTATATGTGTACTCACACACACATATGTATATGTATATGTATATATACTATTATTATTATTATCTTTATTGCTTACTTTTAATCTGCATGTTTGTTACAATCAGTTGCCAAGACACACACAGCATCCTGGGGGTAAGTAAAGCGGAAGAGATGTTACAGTATGACTGAAATCTTGGGGAGTGGGTGTAGCAAAATATCTCCATATAATACAACACAGACATTTAAATAGATAGGGTTTTCTGAGGATGTGGGCAGTACTTGTCAGCAAAATCTTTTGGATTTCTCTGAGACATGGTTTTCTTGGGATCTTATGTAGATGTTTCTGGCATCCTTTTTTAAAATTTATATTTCTTTCATTTTTTTATTATTATAATTGTTTTGACTTAGGATTAATCTTATTCCTGGTAGAATTTACGTAGGTTGCATGTTACTATCTGTAATTTTAGATATCCACATGATGAACCATGCAATGTTCAAAACCTTTGTAATGGTATTCTCTGCTCCTAAGAGGCAAATCTTCTTTAGAAGCTCTGCAGGAGATTCCATTCCAGTCTTCTTTATTCATTTGCAGTCTCTAACGCAGCAATTACCACAGTCACAATCTTTACAGATTTTTGTTGTTTTTGTTATTTTTGTTGTTTTTGTTGTTTTTGTTGCTGTTAAGGCAGTTGATTGTCAAAATCATTACAGTGTCAGAGACAAAATCCTTGTGGTGTTTGTATTGGTGCTTTTACATTCACAAGTTAAATCTTGTCCAGGCTATATTTGCTGTTCATCCCTCCAGAAGCAATGTAATAAAGTACCAATGAAGTACAGGGATCAGTTCAATTAACTAATCCCCATCCAACAAATTGTTGGATTTCTGCCACAGAAATTATTATTTAATTATTGATGTTGTTGTTATGTGGTTTTTATGTTTATGTTTACTGTTCTGTGAAAATCCTTATTGATTGACATTTCTTGCTCTTCTAGCGACCTGAATCACCTGGAGCTGCCAACAGCAATGAAAAGAATTTCACAAGTATTATTACAGTCACTGTGATGTTGGTTTGCATATTCATCATTACGATGCTTCTGTCTCATGCAGGTAATCAGAGGTTGGTAGTTCCCAAACTGATGAACTCATTTTCTTTTATATATTTACCAAATATAAACTTTTGAAAATTTTATATGGAATGATTTCAAATCAAAGAAGCTTTTGTGATCAGAGATGAAGGTCAAAATTCATTCATAGATGAGGTAAAATATTGCTAACAAGTTTTGTAACATTGACATTTAGGATGACTTTCCAAGTGAATTGTAATATTTGGAAGGAAGTATGAATTTATTGAGAAGCTGTTAATTAAAAATTGGAGAACAGATTTTTAAAATTTTAAACGGGCTCAAATATTTTATACACATTAGTACCTTTAAGCTGCAAAATGAGTGTGTTGTGTTGGGCCCCTCTTGGGTTGGGTAAACAAAAGGCTTGGACTGCTTACTGGCAATCTCACTTTATTTGTGCAGACTCTCAAGACATTGTATAACATTTGAATGATAGTGTTCAAGATATAGTGAAGTTCCAGAAATAGTAAGTCATACATTCAAGTAGTATGTCTTGGTTGCAGCTAATGAGAATGCATTGACAAAATTTGAAACAGTATTATCATCCACGAGACATTAATATTTTAAAAGAATGTTTAAGCCTTTTGTTAACTTATTTCTTTTGAAATACAACGACCTTTGTTTCAATTAAGTTTGAAAATAACAAAGAATTCAGTAAAATAATTTTTTATCATTAAAGTGATGTTTAACATGAAAGATTTCGTTTAGATTACTTTAAACAGGAAGTTTATATCATAGAACCAGGGACAGTCTCAGGTGGGTTGTTATTATTAGAGTTAAGAAGATTACAAAATATTGAAACATTGTGTTGCCCCCAAATAAATTGTTTGGAAGATAGGTAAGTGTGACTAAATTGGCATTGGTAAACATGATGAACTTATGGATACAATAGTGATGATGGAAGTGTTTTTCAAACTATATAAAAATGGAAGAGAAGGTTGGGAAGACATTAGTAACAATATCATCATCATCATCATCATCATCATCATCATCGTCTAAAGTCAGTTTTCCATGCTAGCATGGGGTGGACGGTTTGACTGGGGTCTGGGAAGCCAGGAGGCTACACCAGGCTCCAGTCTGATCTGGCAGTGTTTCTACAGCTGGATGCTCTTCCTAACACCAACCACTCCATGAGTGTAGTGGGTGCTTTTTACGTGCCAGGCAAGGCTGGCAACGGCCATGATCAGTTGGTGCTTTTTACGTGCTACCGGCATGGAAGCCAGTCAAGGCCGCGCTGGCAACGGCTACGTTCAGATGGTGCTTTTTATTTGCCACTGGCACTGGTATCACAACTACAATTTCCATTGATTTTTTGATCGATTTTGATTTCACTTGCCTCAACAGCTCTTCGCAAGCAGAGTTTTGTGTCCAAAGAAGGAAAGGTATGCATAAGTGGACTGGCTACATCCCAGGTAAAGGCCACGGGTTATGGTCTCATTTGTCCTGCCA
This sequence comes from Octopus sinensis, assembly GCF_006345805.1. Taxonomy (NCBI): domain Eukaryota; kingdom Metazoa; phylum Mollusca; class Cephalopoda; order Octopoda; family Octopodidae; genus Octopus; species Octopus sinensis. The sequence goes on from NC_042998.1 coordinate 86,925,356, forward strand.
GGTCTTCTCTGCCTTGGTGAGACCTAATGTTTGAAGGTCGTGCTTCACCACCTCGCCCCAGGTTTTCCTGGTCTACCTCTTCCACAAGTTCCTTCAACCGCTAGGGTGTGGCACGTTTTCACACACCTGTCTTCATCCATTCTCGCACACCACAACTGATGCTTCTTAGGTCCAACTTTTCTCTCAAGGTACTTACACTCTGTCGAGTATGAACACTGACATTACACATCCATCGGAGCATACTGGCTTCATTTCTTGCAAGCTTGTGCATATCCTCAGCAGTCACGGTCCATGTTTCACTGCCATGTAGCATGAATAGGCAAAAAAATTTTGTTGGAGTACCTTATAGTAAATAGTGACTTTGAAATCCTACTAGACCACAATGCATGATTTTTTTGAATGGATATTCTGGTTAGGAAGCTGTTTTGGAGGATCCTCAAACAAACACCATGATCTTTTTCTCACTATATTATTGTAAACAATCCAATTTTCATCTCCAGTTACCAGTTGCTTCAAGAAAGGCTTATTTCCATTGCATTTTAGAAGAATATCAGAGATACCAGTCTCTGCAGTTTTGTTCTGACAGTTTGTGAAGCACCCAAACGTAAAAGTATTCGTAAATGGTACTTTTGGAAACTTCCAACTTCTTTGCAAGACCTCTAGTCATACAATTCAAGTTTTCCACCACAGTTACTGTTATAATGTGGATCCTTGTCCACTTGTATGTTGCTATTGGCACTGTAATATTTTTGTTGCCACTATTATGTTGTGGTGGTATTCTGTGTCTTATTATCTTTTGACTTTGAAACATCTACCTTGACGATAACTCAAACATGTATATATCATGTAACTGACACTGACTCCAACAAAGAACTTGTATAATAACTTTACTACTACTGACCTTCTAAAACGACTGACTGTCTGACCTCATAGTCTCTGTATCTTACCACACCAGTTTATCACATGGCAAGGAGTGTACCATTTTCACTATGTCTCCCCTTTTAGTTTCTTTTTCTGTGGGAAGCAAGTAATTTTATTTTACTTTATTCACCCCTCTTCTCTTTTTAACGTTTTTTTTTCAACTTAATACTTTTCTTTTTGGTATCTATTTGTAGGAACTCTGTGTTCTTCCTTTTCCTTCGAATTGTATGCATAGGTTCAACCCCCTGTAACAGTGTTGGTACCTGGAATGTGTCATATATCCATTCCATAGGTTCTTCCAGGCTGTTTGATTCATTTTCTATGAATCTCTTCTTCAATTCATTTCTGTGTCTTTTTTCAATACCTTTTCTGCTTTTAATTCTGTACATCAGTTTTCCTATGTACTTTGTAATTTTTCTCGTACTGTTTTCTGTTTTTATACGACCTCATGTTCCCCTTATCACCAATGTTGAAAAATTTTGATAGTGTCTATCCTGGCACTTTTTCTTTCCTTGCCAGGTAACAGTTTATGAAAAACTGATTTCCCCTTCCTAGTGGACATCAGTTCTGCTGGTGAGCTTTTTGCTGGTGTATTGGGGTTTGGTGCCACCCTATATACCCTTAGGAATTGCTGCAAAGCAACTTTGTTTGTTACTTCCTTGTTTGCTTTTCTCAAAGCTCTTTTAAAAGTGTCGACAAATTGCTCTACCTGTCTATTTGAGCTGGGATGGTAAGACACTATCGTTTTATGTTCTTCCATGAACATTTCAATGAATTTTCTAAATTCACTGGACAAATTGTGTTCCATTATCAGATACAATTACATCTGGGATGCCAAATCTTGGGAATAATTCATGCAAAAAATTCATCATAATTGAGTCAGTTTGTCTTTTGCACTAAACAATTTCCAGCCATTTTGTAAAATTGTCAACTACGACTAAGAAGTAATAACCCTTTAACAGACCCACAAAGTCGATATGTAGTCTTGACCAGGAACTTTTTACTTATGGCAAAGGCTCCCATTTTCTATAGGCAATTTTGCTGCCAGAATACATCCTCTGCAGTCTTTTACTACATTTTCAACTTCATCTTTGGCCAATACACATAGCTGCACATAAACAATTTTATCCTTGCGATTTCTGGATGTCCAATATGGAATTCTTTCAACATTCGCTTTTGTAGAATCTCAGGTATCACTACCTTTTAGCCATACATAAGTACCCCATCACGTGTTGAATATATGATTACATCAAGTTTTTTTTTCTTACGAAACGATTTTTTGTTTTCTTTTGCTGACCATAAAGTTTTATTTTCATTAATGAACTTGTCTTCTGATGCATATCGCTTTATCTCCTCCAGGGTTATTGATAACTATCGTACAGTGTTCCATATTATGTGTTTAATTTCCCCTTCAGCTCTTAGGGTTGCTATTGCTGTGTCTTTGAATGGTTTGCCATTTCTGGGTATTAACCAGGATAGACCTTCATCATGTCCTAGCATTTGCAAAGGTAAATATTCCATTGCATAGTTGTAGTTTAGTGGTATGGTGACCCTTTGCTGCAACCAGTTTGCTGCATGCATTGGGATTCCTTTCTTGGATCCATAAATCGAAACCTGTGGAACTTTTTTATGCCACATATTTTGCAAAACCAACTTTTGCATGAAAATTCTTGTCAAACGACAAGGGAACTGGCAGAGAATATGGAATGCTCCTACACTGCTATAGAGAAGCATCTTCATTCGATGGGAAAGTTTCAGAAGTATGGAGCATGGGTTCTGCATGCTCGAAGTGACAACAACAAAAATCAATTAGCCACAATCTCTGCTGGTTTGCTTGCTTGTCACCGCTCAACTCATGGACACAAGCAATGATTTCTTTACCGAATCATAACTGGTGATGAAAAACGGTGTCTGTACATCAATATGAAGCTGCAGAAGGAATGGCTTAGCCCTGGTAAACAAGTAACATCACGTGTGAAACAAGATCTTCATCCGTGTAAAACGATGTTGTGCATATGGTGGGACTGGGAAGAGATTATCCATTATGAATTGCTTGAACAGAACCAAATGGTTAATGTGGAACTCTATGTTCAGCAGATGGAATGACTCAACACTGCTATTTAAGACCTAATTGGCAGCATGGAGTTTTTCTACTGCACAACAACACCTGCCCTCATATCACCAATATGACCAAGGAAGCCATTCAAACGCATGGCTGGGAAGTGCTGCCACACCCACCATACTCTCCTGATTTAGCACCAATGGTTTTCCACCCCTTTCGATCTCTTTCAAATGCTATGCATAGAGTTTTGTTCAATACTGGGGCAGAATTAAAAGCTTAACTGGATCAATTTTTCGAGTTGAAATCAGGTGATTTCTGCCAGCGAGGTAGTGAAAATCTTGTTGAACGTTGGGAAGAAGTTGTAAACAACAAGCGTGAATACATTATTGATTAATTAGTTGTTATTTCTTATTAAAGCTTTTAAAAATTTAAATTTTAAAATACTGCGGAAACTTAGTTACCAACCCAATACATTTATTGTTGGAAAACAAACATTTCCACTAAAATATTCTCTCTCTCACACTCTCTCTCTCTCTCTCTCACACACACACACAATGACATATTTGTTTGTCTGTTCACTGCTTATTCTATTTCTCTTCAGATATTCCAGGGAATTAAGAGCAGCTAAAACCACTAAAAAACGTAAGTTGTTTTAATGTCTGTGTCTTTGGTTTGGAATGGATGCAACGTCAACTTTTTGTCTGCAAAATTGACCTTTGAGATGTCCTGTATCTGTGGGATATAATTTTTAACTTACACTGGCCTTTATGTATTGTGTTTCAGCATTGAGAGAGAGAGAGAGACACTTGCTACTGTTTAGAATCATGAGGATGAAAAGCATAAAGTGTTCTAGGTTAAAAGGCGGTGTATTTGAATTTAATCAAAATGTTATTGAAGTGAATACATCTGGAATAACACTTCTATACTTACCCTCAGTTATAATGAAAGAAAATGACACAGAACGCAAACACATCAGCATCGATTGTCAAGTGATGTTGGGGGGACAAACACAGATACACAAACACACACACATATGTTTTATTTCTATTCCTGAGCGCCATACTAATACAATTATTTGTTTGTACTCCACCTACCTTCGTCTTTTGTTTATTTTCGTAAAGCTTCCTGTTATATATATATATATATATATATACATATATATATATATATCTATATATATCTATAGAGAGAGAGAGAGAGAGACATATATACATATATACGATGGGCTTCTTTCAGTTTCCATCTACTCACAAGGCTTTGGTCGGCCCTAGGCTATAGTAGAAGACACTTGCCCAAGATGCCACGCAGTGGGACTGAATCCAGAACCATGTGGTTGGTAAGCAAGCTACTTACCATGCAGCCACTCCTGCACCTATAGTGATCAAGTGTTTGTGCTGCACATTAGCTCATACTCTGTGTCAAATTGATATTATCTGTGCAGGTGCACGGTGTGCCAAACATCAGGTGCTGAAGTGATTGCAGAGCAACATGAGCTGAACTGTTTTATTGAAGGATACAATGCACCACCCCCTCTGAGAATAGAACTCACAATCTTGCATTTGTGACTGCACCACAATAACTACAAGGTGACTTGCTTTCACACACACATATATACACACACAAGTGTATACTCACATAGCTAAATACTAAGGTGGACATATAGATATAGTGAGAGACACACATTCTCCACTATAAAAACACACACGCATACACACAGACATACATGCACATACACATTCAATTATACATGGGCTACAAATATATAGATGGTGATGATGATGATGATGATGATGATGATGATGTTGATGGTGGTGATGGCACTGCTGATGTTGTTGGTGATCCTGGTTGTGGTGGTGCTGCCAATCTGGTTCTGATGATGGTGATGCTGTTGTGATGCTGGTTGTAATGCTGATGTTGGTAATGGTGGTGGTGGTGATGATGGTAATGCTGCTACTAGTCCCAGTGATGGTGGTACTGATATTGGAGGTGATGGTGATAATGGTGGTGGAGGTTGTGGTCATGACAAGGGATGATAGCAGTGGTGGCATTTAATTCCAAGTGAACTCTAGTCAACCTTGCTAAGGATAAAAAACCATTCACCCTGGGTGAAATTGACCTGTCTTGATGAGCAGGTGGAATCTTTGGCAAGAAACAGAAATAAAACAACTACAACAAAAATTTAGAAACCAACCAGACAGCACACCAGAACAAAAACAACAAAAAACCATGAAAGAGAGAGAGAGAGAGAGAGAGAGAGAGAGAGAGAGAGAGAGAGAGAGAATTATAGCAGGCATTCTTTTAATTGATTAACATTATTTTGTTTCTTGTATATTTGTATAAAAAAAACTTACATTTTTGTTTTTTGTATTATTTTAGTAAACCCTGCCTTTAATGATGATATTGGTGTTACGCATCCCCAAAATACTTATATTAAACTACAGAACCGTAACAAATTTGATGATGATTCACCATATTCAAGTTGGACACTGTGATTAAAGAATGTGATACAGAAATAAACAGAAATAAACATAAGTACTGGGCTTACAAAGAATAAGTCCTGGATGGCTGCAGTCAAATGACTGAAACAAGTAAAAGAGTAAAAGAGAGTAAAGAGTATTACTTCTTTTGATAATTTAAATCATAATTTAGATGTTGAGCCACTGAAGTGTAATGAATTAAATGTTATATTTAGTTGTCAGTTTAAAAGGAAATAAAAAATAAATCTCATCAATAGTTGATGCTTTTGATTTTGAATGTTTTATCAAACTTGAACACAGATTAGAAAAATATATTTTATATATATGTAAACTCCATTAACTAAATTTGAAACTTAAAACATTAGGATCAGTTTCCTACAATACATTTATTATGTTAAATATTTGAGATAAAAGAATAGAGTAAATAGAAAGAAAAATGTTTTTATTTGTGAAGATATAATTTAGCTTAATAAAAACATTAATAAACTGTAGAATATCTTTAACCAAGTTATACTCTAGTTTTTAATTACAAAACTATTTTACAAAAC